>NC_056522.1:219679103-219688996 GCF_019175285.1 Sceloporus undulatus
TTAATTGTTTGATGTTTTATTTATACTGTTGGAATCCGCTTTCATTCTTTTGTGAAAAAGCGTAATACAAATTATTATTATTATTATTATTATTCACTGATTGCAACAATTCCTGCCATTTTAGTCACCAAAGCTGAAGTTGTCTGGGGCCAATGAGTCCCTAAAAATATGAATTTGTGATGTGTAGTCGAAGGCTTTCATGGCCGGCATCCATGGGTTTTTGTGGGTTTTTGGGGCTATGTGGCCATGTTCTAGAAGATTTTCTTCCTGACGTTCTCTGAAGATGCCAGCCACAGATGCTGGAGAAACATCAGGAAGAAAATCTTATAGAACATGGCCACATAGCCCCAAAAACCCACAAAAAACCTGGCATTTGTGTGATATGCTGAATTTTGTTTTATGCAATGTTATTGAAAATGGAAGGGGAAAAAAATCTTTATGCTGAGAGTTCCTGAGAGGTCTCGTTGGAAGAAGGACCAGTATGGACACAATAGTAATGGGAGCTTCTCATTTAATTGAATGGTGGGAACAATGATTACACTAGGACAATGTCATCAAAGCTCTGTGAACAAAAGTCACTAGAGGCTCAATGACATTCTTCTGTGCTCTCAAGCATTATGATTATTTGCCTGTTGGAATATGGCACCGTCTGTGGCACGCGACACCATTGCCAGGCACAGGAGATGAGAGGCAGAAGAGACACACGTGTGCCTGTCCTTTTCAGCCTCACTCTGTCTCTCCGAGACAGCAGGAAGCCCAGAAATGGTGCTCGGGAGAAGGCATGTTCTCTGGCTCCTCCTCCCGGCCCTCTCCCGGCCTGTCTGAACAGCTGGAGGCAAGAGAAAGGGTGGAGAAAGGAGGGGCAACTGGCGCATGGCAGTTGCGCCTCTGCAGAGACCTTTTCTGGCCTCCAGCTGTCTCCAGAAGACAGCTGGAGGCACTGGGCAGGGAAAGTCTTGGGGAAGAGAGACGGCTGTGTGCCCAGTCCTCTTCCTCCCTGCTTGCCTTCCCTTTTCCCCAAAGAGCTCCTTCCAGGGATGCATCAGGTCTGGCAAACCCCCTCAGAGAGGAGAAGGGGTTATGGGCCCATTGCTCCTCCCCTACGGGCCCCTACCTGCCCCCAGCTGTCTCTGACAGACAGCTGGAGGCCAGGGAGGGGCTGAGGAGGGGAACGATGACACACCTCAATTCCCCTGGCTTCTAGCTGTTCTAGCGGGGGGGGGGGGGAGGAAGCCTGGCCTGGAACAGCATGGAAGTTTCTTAGTGGTTCTGATAGAAGCATTTCACCAGAAAAAGCAGATTTTCACCCACTGTATCTGCAACTTAATCAACTGAATTTTTATGCACTGTTTACTAGATCTTTCAAGAATGTTTAGGGTTGCACCGACAGTTCACTGCACTTTTATGTATTACTTACTTTTTGTAAGGAAGCTAAAAGGAAATAAATGAAGCAACCCCTACCAAGCAACATTAAAGAACACTGTTCAAGAACATTAGAGCTTTGCGCAGTGCATCTTCCCACAATTTTTCTAAATAAAACAATTTTATTAAGTCTAATAAGTCACTACACCACACCATTTGTTTTACTGGAGTGTGTTAGAAACAAAGAAAACTGAGAGACCACTGTCCTTATAATGTCACTTGAGTCAGCCGCTGGAACATCAATTTTCACTTTATTTCTTTATGTGTCTGAGGTGCATGTTCATGGTTTTTTTCCTTTTTCCCTTCCCCCTGTGGAAAAGAATCTATGTGAATAATTAATGGGAAAATTTAATAACCTACTGTATTTAAATATTGTACACATCACTCAGTGTATCCAAAAGATATTATAAACACAGTAACAATAATTTTGCACAATACTTTAGACTGTAATGGGGCTAATGAAATTTTTCTGATCCATTGAGTTGTAGGGAATTAAGAAGCCCATCTCAGATCCATATATAGTCCTCTTACCACTGTTAGCTTAATCCTGCCAATTCAGAGGAAAATGATGAACCCATGAAATCACTGAACTTTCATCCTAAAGATAAAAGCAATGTTACGAAAGTAAACAGACTACATTTGAGGTGAAGTACTAAAATATATGCCAGTTTATCCACAATCTTTATGCCCTGGCTATTTTAATTCAAAAACCAAACAGAAGCGCTGTCAGTTATTTCAGTATTTCATCATTAGGTGTATAGCTAGTTAGACACATCAATGCAGTCAGTCAGCCAGTGCATGCTTACCAAAGATTATTGACTAACTGTCTAACAAAAATAACAGCTGGTCGCTCCAAGTAAAAAGACGTGCTGGCACAACCTTTTCTCCACTAAAAATCCATTAAAAACACTGCTAAACTTCATTTGCAAGTACCCTGATTTAATTAAGATAGTCTTCTGATTTGCCAGGCATTTTCACTTACAACTTTTCTACAACGCTATACTGTCAAGCAGGTATCAGTGCTTCCTAACATGATGGGACATTCTGGCTAATTGCAGAATCCTACAAGTGTATTGGCATTACCATTCTGCTTTCTGAATTAGAGTATGAGTTTATTTCTCCCAAGCCCATGCTGCGAGTTTGGGGTTGGTGTGCTCAGCAAAAGGTTAATCTGCATGGCCAAAATCTATAGAAATTTTGCCACGCATTTATTTCTGTGGGTGCAAGAAAAGGCCTAAATGGACCTTTCCTTTACTTCTGATTACAGTATAGAATAAAAAACAGATCTGTGCAGTTCAAATGAGTATAACCCTAAGCCTAATATGTAGTGCATGATCTGGTCACTTGGATGACATCTATTTACAAACAAATATGGTTCTTTTGTGACTCAAAATCCAAATGTACTGAAAAAATATTTTCAAATTCTGACACTATGCTATGATAACTGAAAATCTAAAGCCTGCCACCATATAAGAAAGTCTACAGAAAGCAACTATATGAAGATCATATGTACCACTACAGCAGTAAACATACAAGCTCTATACTACTCTAGAATCAATTACGGGGTTACCAAATTTCACACTTACCTCAAAGTTGTATTCCCATTTACCTATGTACTGGCAAAGTAAAACACATGACACACACACAGTCAACCATGACTTGGGAAATATACAGAGAGCTTATGTTTCTTTCAGTTTTTACACTAACAACTTTGTTTAGAGAATCAGCCAACTGTATGTCACCAATGTCTGTCAAGCTCACTCTTTACCTCAAAACTCACTTTCTATGAAATCTTATATTTTTATTAGTAAAGTCGGCCCTTCTTATACACGGATTGTCTAATACAGGATTCAAGCATCCATGGTCTGAAAATGTTCAAAAAAAGTATAAATTTCAAATATCAAGCCTTGATTTTTCAATTTTATAAGAGACAAACATTTTGCTATGTCATTACCGTTGAAACTCACCTTAGCGGGGAATCCGTTCCGGACCCTGCGTAAGGCGAATTCTGCTCTATGAGCCCATTAAGTGAATGGGGCTTGTGTGCGTGGCGTGCAGCAGCGCACTGCAGGCGTGCACCCATTCATCCAAATGGGATGGCTGCCCCTTGCCCTGTGTATTCCCGCGCGGCTTGAGCACGTAAGCTCAAAGCTGCATATAATGCAAGCGCACTGTATATTTAATGGACTTGAGCCTCCACGATGTTGCTATCCATGGGGGATCTGGAACCAAACCCCCAGCGTATAACAAGGGTCCACTGTGTAAGTTCAAAAAATGTGGCGAGAGAGAAAAATCTCCTCAACCTGTAGTCATATTCCAAAAGAAAGCAATAGCAACAAAAATTACTCTCTGACTTTATGTGGGCAAATTGGCAGTAAGATCTTGACACGATTCATAAATATTGTTTGACATAAATTTTGACTGCCTTGCTTTGTATGCACCGATGAAGTACACAGAGAGTTGTTTTTTCTTCTGTCTAAGGCAAAAAGGAATTGTTAAAAATCATTTCTTGCCCTCGATCCATTAACATCTTCATCAGATCAATTAAAATCTATATTTCAACTGATTAAATACCAAACCTTTGATTTCTGAGCAATAATCAAGTAACAAATTGTTTTTCTACTTTGAGAATACGGGTTTATTTTGGCCATTTTTAGTAATTAATTTTTTTTAGATTAACAATTTAAGAATCAACAATTTTTTCAAGGATTAATCCAAACCTTTTTTTCCTAATGTTTTAATATTCCATTAATTAAATATTATTTAAGACGTTAACATTTGCCATAATGTTTATGTTTATGTTTACATTTCTAAGATGCTGGCCGGGGATCCTTATGAACATCACAAAGCATGCCATAGGCAGCCATACTCTATAGTTACCAGAAAGTTACTTTTAAAGTAAAAGCTCTGCTCTAAAACTCACCTGTTTCGACAAGGAAAGAACATTTGGTAGAACTTTTAATGGCTCAAAGAATAAAATAAAGAATAAAAACTCTAAGTGTAATAATCAAAAGAAAACGTTTCCTAATATGGGATCCAAAGCAACTGCAATATAAGTTAAAATAAGCTAGCTAAAACACACTAACCGTATACTCACGTATAAGTCGACCTCATGTATAAGTCGAGGGCAGTTTTTGGACAAAATCATGGATTTTGATATGACCCGTGGATACGTCAAGGGGCAAACACTGGGGGATATCACAAAAGATCTAGTGTGTGGTGTTGGTGTGTGTGTGGAACAAAGCACCAACTTCCCTCCCTATATCTCACTCTCTGGACCTCTCCCAAGCATCAGTTCTCAGCATGGAAAAGGGGAAACAAACCTCAGTGGCACGTGCGTGCACACACGCACACGCGCACACACACTTCCCCTTACCAAGCATCTCCAAGGCATATGGCTTGCGAAAGGAGGACAAACCCACTGGCTCTCTGCTTTTCACCCCCAGGACTCCAAGGCTCATAGCTAGCAGAAATAAAGGACAGGCTTTTCTCTCTCTGCTTTTCACCCCCAGGACTCTAAGGCTCAAGCTAGCAGAAATAAAGGACAAACCTTTCTCTCTCTCTCCTTCTCACCCCCAGGACTTCCAGGCAAAAAGGGTACAAGCCAGGGCATACTTCGGTTGGTGTTCCTTTCCTCAGCAAGTCAGCAGCAGCTTGGTTGTCTGGCTGCGCGTAGGGTAGGATAAAATGCAGGGCAAATTGTAGGTCAAAATTTAGTCCAAAATGTAGGACATAAAAAAAATGGAGGACATAACCAAAAGCAATATATTATATATATAAAAACATTATATAACTTATATCATAGAGATCTTGTTGCCCTTGAGACTAAATGCATCTGAGGAAGCAGATCTGTCAGATATAAAAAAAAAACAAAAAAAAAAATAATAATAGAATAAGGGACATGTAGATTTGGAGCACCTCTGAGACATAATGCATCTGAGGAAGCAGACTCTCTCAGTTAATAATACTGATAATAATAATAATAATAATAGAATTAAGGGACATGTAGATTTTGGAGCAACTCTGGGACTAAATGCACTCTGAGGAAGCAGACTCTCTCAGATTAATAATAATAATAATAATAATAATATAATAATAATAAATAGAATTAAGGGACATTGGAGGCAGTGGGAGAGAGGACCAGGTTTATCTGTTGCTTGGACATAACATACCCCACTGGGCTAAATCACCCCTTCTCAGCCTCAGGGGTGGCAATGGCAACCCCTCTCTTGCAAAGCCGTAGGGAAAGTCCTTCTCTCTCACCCTCAGAGGATGCAGTGGCAACCCCTCCCTGAAGAAACCTTGCCAAACCCTGGGGAAACCCTCCCTCCCTCCAGAGAGAGTCCAACTCCTACCAGGCTCTACCTCTCTGCCTTCCTCCTCCACAGCTCTCTCTATAGTCCTCCCGGTATGGCTGAATGGAAAGCTCCTCCTCCTCCCTGCCTGGCCAATGGGGATGGAGGAGCTGGGAGCTTGGCTGCAGCCTCTCCAAAACTGAGGCTGCCGCTGGGGCTTCAAACAGGGAGCCCTTACAAGGCTACAGGAAGGTGAGCACTTCTTCTTTCCCAACATTTATTAGCATTAACTCATTGACCCTCCCATAAGTCTACCCAGGATTTTGGAGTTCATTTTGGGGCATAAATTTTTCGACTTTTAGTTGAGTATATACGGTAGTACAAAATTTAAAGAAATGCAAACTGAATCTCAGAAGTCCTTCATGCCAAAATCTGGTCAAAAATAGAAAAGGTAGCAAAACTCTGCATAAGCACTGCAACACTTCATACTTGGCACCAGTCACAGTCCACATATAAAATGAAAATACAGAGAACAGTATAGATTTCGGTTTGATATGTTAGTTTTCTAGCAGTAAAATGGATAAAATCAAATCACATTTGACATCCTTGTAACATTCTTAAAGCTTAAAGACATTCTTAACAGTTCTTATTATCAGGATATTCTTTCTGATGTTCAGATGGAATCTCTTCTCCTGTAGCTTGACTTCACTGCTCCATATCCTAGGAGATTATCACACTGCCCTTTTTCATCCTTCCCTCCCAATCTAGTCACAGGCTGAAACCTTTTAAGCACAGATTTTATCGCACACCTCCATGCCCAGGCTGGAGACATCCCATACCCAATATGGCATCCAATCCTGATCCAGACTTCTCCAGCACTTTTTGAAAGAATGAGGCTTTCCTGTGCTTTGCAAAGTATGGGGGAAATCTGTATCGGGTACAGGATGTCATGCCTCTGACCTGGGCACAGAGGTGTGCAATAAAATCCATGCTTAGGTTTCAGCCTATGCCTAGGTCAGGAGGTAAGGATATAAAAGGGCAGTGTCTCTGGTGCAGCAGAAAACAATCTTGCTCCATCCCCAATATCCCTTCCCTTCAAATATTTAAATATGGCTATCATGTCACCTCTTAACCTTCTTTGCTCTAAGCTAAACATACCCAGCTCCCCAGGCCTCATAGGACATTGTTTCCAGTCTTTTCAACATTTTGGTTGTTCTCCTTTGGACATGTTCCAGCTCCTTCTTGAATTGTAGTGTCCAGAACTGGACACAGTATTACAGGAGAGATTTGATCAAAGCAGACCTCACTAGTGGCACTTGAGAATGTCACAGTTTTGACTCCACAACAAAGTTGCCTTGCTTTATTTTTTACTTTGCCGTCTTGTCTTTCTTCCAGTGACTCTGAGATGAAGTCACTGGCCCAAGACAGCAACAGTGAGTTTGATGGTCATGTGGGAATTAGAGCTTGGATATTCAAAGTACCACTTCAGTACTCTAACCGTTACATCACACTGGCTTTCACAAGACTGCAACAAAACATATACACAGCTCTCACGTATATCTGTAACATTGATGTACTTAAGTTGCACTAATGACATTTAAAAGTACTTTGAGTTTCTTGCATCACTTCAGTACTGAAGTAAATTGGACTGCTTGTAAACAAATAACAATGTAGAATACTAAATATAGAGAGAGACACTCCCATTGTCATGATGATCAGATAAAGTGAAATTTTTAGTTTGGTTAAACTTTATTTACATAGTATGTACAAATTAGGACCTAAATACCCAAAAGGCCTGGTTAGTATTTGGATGAGAGCCTGCTAATGAATATTGGGTATTTAGGCTATATTTCAGAGGAAGGATCTTGCAAAGCCACCTCTGGGTATTCCTTGCCTAAGAAAACCCTATGAAATTCATGGGGTTTCCCTAGGTTGACAGGCAACATGAAGGTACTTACACAATCAAATACCCACCCACACACCAACACTCATGTACATGTACACACATTAACGGATCACAATAAGAACTTGGTATTTGCTATTTCTTATGGCCTAATTATAATGTGATGCTTAGTTGTTTGTTTGTTGTTGTTGTTGTTTGCCTGTCTTTATTGAAGCCCTGTCTGATACAAAAAAACCCTGTTCTGGGCTTTTTTGCCAGCCCCCTGGACAGGTTGTTCTCTGAAGGTCTGTGAGGGAGTTTGTCTCTACCCTTTTTAGAACAAAGCTGAAATTCGAAAAAAACTATTGCAAAAGTCAACAAAAAGATCACTATCATAGGAATCCAAGAAGCATGCATTTCCACACATATAGCTTCCCACAAAATATTGGGGATTTTTATTAAAATATTGCCAAAGTAGGAGCCCTTTTAATAATGCAAATTAATAATAATTCAATAAAAGGAATAACATCTTACTAAATAAAAGAAATAATGAACTGTTTCTACAGAGATCTCTTAACTACTGGAGTGGAACCATGTGAGATTTCTTTCCTCCTGGCTCCACCTAATGGCTAACACTCATTTTACAAGACAATCATTCTTTTCCCTGAAACCTTTCAAAACATCTTAAAACAACAACAAATCTACAGTCAAGTATGTTTTCAAGTGTTTCCATCAACAGCATTTTCTGTAAACTCTTTCTGATAATAATTTCAAATGAATCTAAACATTAAAATCTCATGGTATTATTAATAGGGTACATAGAAAACATAACTGCAGCCAACATTGCTATATAAATAGGTGCTGGTAAGAACAACCTATTCACATCAATCACAAAAAGGAGATGCTGGGCAAGAGCTGGTTCTCTACTGTGGCCTAAATAAATAAATAAATAAATAAATAAACAACTACCTCACAGTGAAATACCACTACAACTGTATTGTGTGAAATGGTTAATTTTTCCTGTCTTTGTTAGTAGCAGCTTGTGACATGGAAACAGTGTATCTGGCTGCATCCATATGGCCAGGCACTGCCTTTCCATATCATAGGCTGCAATGGCGGTCTTCTTAGTAGTGATAACAGTAGATGTAAGGTGTGGCCGCACATGGGACCATTCAGTCTTCTAGCTGTTGCTGTGGAGTTTCAAGGAAACTCCGTGGCAAACAGTTTGTCTTTGTAGACTGCATTAAGGCCCCTTTGACCTGGGATTAGGGTAAATCTACTGGATCCATGTCTACTCTGCCCAGTCCTGGCCTGGGGCTAATGGCCTGCATTGTCCATACAGGACAATGCAAGGCTGAGGGGAACATGGCCCATATGGACAGCCCCATAGTAATACGTAATACAACTTTTTATAGGGATAAAATTGTACAATGTGTGTCTGTGTATGCGTGGTTGCGTACAAACAGCTACATTTATTGCATTCCAAGTACTTTGCAAGTATTTGATCAAAAATTGGAAAAACGGGATATAAATAAATAAACTGCTGGACCTCTTACCCTTTCCCTCCACTACTCCCTTCTCCTTCTGTGTTCATGTCTTTTTAGATTGTAAGCCCGAGGGCAGGGAATCGTCTAACTAAAAGATTGTATGTACAGCGCTGTGTAAATTTACAGCGCTTCATAAATAAATGTTAATAATAATAAATAATATTATTATTATTATTATTATTATTACTACTACTACTACTATTTGTGAGTGTAAAATTGCTGATCCACTCACAGAGGTTTTATTTGTAATGGTGTTACTTACTGTATATACTAGTCTATATGTCAAAACATTAAGCCCAAAAATGGGCTTCAAAATCCTAGGAAGACTTATATATGAGTCAGTATGGTAATACTGCTCTGTGAGCCTTGGGAAAGCTGTGGAGAGAGGAGGGAGGAGAGAGAGAAAAGGAGAGAAATTGGAGGTCTGTGTCCTCCTTTTTGCAAGCAATCAGCCTTGGGGAATATGTTGTGGGGAAGGGAGGTTAATTGGAGGTTTGTGTCCACATTTTGCATGCCCACACTGTGACACTTGGGAGAGGTCCAGAGAAGGAGAAGGAGGAACTGGTGTCCCCCCTCCCCCTGTTTAGATCCTTTGTTACATGCCCCTGAGTTTGACCCTCAACGTATACAGATATACGTATCTATGATTTTGCCCCCCAAACCTGCCCTTGAATTATTCATGAGGTTGACTTATGAATGTTTTCTGTTTTGTAATCCGCCCTGATTCCTTCGGGAAAAGGCAGAATA
>NC_056522.1:219689006-219722557 GCF_019175285.1 Sceloporus undulatus
TATTATTATTATTATTATTATTATTATTATTATTATTATTATTATTATTATTATTATTATTACTGTATATACTCATGTATAAGTCTAGAAATTTAGGTAAAAAAATTTACCCCAAAAACCTGAGTCGACTTATCCATAGGTCAATGTAAGTATTGTATCTTAACTCTTATTTAAAAGAAGGAACCATCTCCTGATGAAAAGCAATATAATATGTGAAGCTCCCGACCTCCTTTACTCTCTCATCCATCCAGCCTTAAGACTAAGCGCAAAGAGTTATGTCTGCTGGACTTTTGTAAGTTCTTTGACATTGTTTTGCTTTGCCTCATCTTTTAGATCCTTTGCTATATGCCCCTAAATTTTATCCTTGACTTATCCACAGGTCATAGCAAAATCCATAATTTTGGTCTCAAAACCTGTCCTCTACTTATACATGAGGTCAACTTATAGTCGAGTATATATGATATATAAGGTGTTCTATTTTGCAACAGCCTTGAAATAGTAAACAAGTGTTCATTTATTATGGGCTTATTGATAAGCATGTAGGGATTACAAACCTTAGAAATTATTGGGTGGATCTATTTTCAGCATGTATTAGAATGCATAGTCCTGCTTTCAGGGTTTTTTCCTGGTGTCAAGTATGCAGTTCAACATTCTCTATCAACTAGTGAAAACATCTTACCTTAAAATCTCACTGTGTGTGTATATGAAAAGCATAGCCAAGAAGATGCCCTCAATCAATTTTAGAATTTATCGTAGAATAAAAGAGAAAATTTTAAGTCTGTACTTATGAAAGTATCAAGGCATTTATAGATTCATAACTCAAAAAGCAGCATCTTCTGCAGTGTCTGTACAGCTATGAGACCAGCAAAGATGCTGGGACACACAGTTCATATACTGTATGCCTGGTGAATCAAGATCATCAGGGGGATGGAGCACCAGTAGTTTTCACAATAGAACGTTCCAAACATTTGACCCAACTAAGAATATATTACAAAATATTACAATATATAACTGCCAGTCCTCTATATCCACAGATTGTCCACCCATGGATTCAACCAACCACGGTTTGAAAATATTTATTAAAAAAATTAAATAAAAGCAAACCTTGATTTTTTTTCATTTTATAGATGGGACACCATTTTACAACACCACTGTAATAATGGGAGTTGAGCATCCACAGATTTTGGTCTACATGGTGTGTGTGTGTGTGTGTTCTGGAACCAAACTCTAGCTGATACTGAGGGCTTTCTGTATTACAATAATATATTACAATGGTGCTTGGACAGCTGAAAACCTCAGATACAATCATGAAATCTGATGTGAGAAAAAGACTTGCAGAATTTTATGGGATGGAACAATGGAAATGTTCCTGGCCAAAAACTGCAAACCTAACAAATAATGGTTCTACACTGGCCAGAATACTCCAGACTGATCCTGGAGTATTCTGGACCCAGAGCTGCCCTGAATTCCACCCATTATCTCTGCACACACATGCACCCTTAGACTCAAAATTAAAAGTCTGAATATATATGTCCATCGTAAAGCAGGCAATGCCTTAAGGGTTAGATACATCCTGAAAGGTTTGTATTTAATGTGTGGTCTCAAGGAGTTAAATGTCAATGGTAAGGTGGAGGTGGATACAGGCAAGTTGGTTTTTTTTGTGTGAATATCTTGAAATCCTGAGAGTAGTTCATGGTGCCCAACCACAGTCTTTTATAAATTAACACAATGAAAGCTGCTACACATTATTTCAAATGGTTGATTCTGGGTTAAAGAACATTTGGTACTATTAACTTGAAACCCACAATACAATTTGAATAGGATTAATCTCAGTAAGTTTGGTCTCCTCCTGCTGTATAAGGAAAAAAAATATTACCTCAGCATCATATTCCCAAAGTTGATTTCCTCTCATGTGGTGGCACTTCAACATGATCACAGGGCCATTGAGCCTGGAGACATCCAAGCATAAATCATCTGTACGAATCTCTTTGTCAGCAGTGTATGAAAATACCTGGAAGAAATAAAATGATGATTTTGGCAACATTATGTCAGTGTGTGTGTGTACCTATATATCCATTATATGCCCATAATTATACTTAAAACATAAAGATAATAAATGATAGTTCTTTCCCACTTAGCCTGTTGCCCAATCATGACGAATGAAAGACAGTGATTACTCATGTTCATTTAATATATTCTCATCTAATAATCTAATACTGATCTAATAATCACTAGGGATATACAGCTTCCTAACTGTGAGTCCTCCACAAATGCTTCCTAGAGACCTGCATTTGGTGAGCATAAGGGTAACATTGTCCTGCCAACTGAACTACCTATAGTCAGGTTGCCTTTGGAGAATAATGATCAATTTCCTCAGTACCAAGAGGACTGTACACTACAAAATGTTGCAGTGAGATGTTTAAATCATAAGAATTATAGACATTTTAAAATGTCTACTTTGCAGTTTTGAATAAGAAGATCCTAAAAGCACATTTCATCATAACTAATATATGAATACATAAATAAAGTATTTTAAAGGAAAGCTGTGATTCTTAATATACCCAGCTTGAATCCACAGGCAATACATGTCAGGGAATATGTATCATCATAGTTGTTACTCTTGGTTTACTACTGTAGTACATTTCATATAAAATCCTGTATCTGAAACTGTGTATGAAAGCCAGTGTAGTGCACTCTAGTGGACCATCCAATTTGAAAAGTTAGCTGTTGGGTTATGAAGGCTGACCAGGGGCTTAACTCTGTGTAAGCCTTATTAATAAGGACTAAGCCTTATTAAACTTAATGAAAGAAGCTCTGGACTATTTTCAAAGGCAAATATATATGGAATCCACCAGAGCCATTTAACTTTGAAGTAAAGAAAATGTGGATGTTTTACTTCAGTTTTGGACACCTATTCTCTTCAGACTGTGTTAAAGAGGAAAAATACTCAAGGCCACTATTGAAACTAAGAATTACTGTGATGAACACTGAGAACTGGAAAATCAATGTGAATGAAAATTACTGGAAATTACTCTCAGCTGAATTCCACTGATTACAGGTATTTCTATTACATCCATAGATTTGGGAAATTACTGTAATTCAATAGTACATAAACAAAGGTTCAAACTTAGGGAATTGTTATTGTGAGGATAAAATAGAGACACTTTTTGATCCAGTGTGAGACCTTCAGATCTTCCAGGTCTGCAGTAAATAAAGCAGTTTGAAATCACTTTAATTTTCATGACTCCATCCTGTGGAATATTGGGATTTGTAGGATTTGGTAAGGTATTTGTAGGATTTGGTGAGGTATTCAGCCTAGTTTGTTAGGTGGCTCAGGTGCCTCACTGAACTACAAATCACAGGATTCTGTAGAGTAGAGTTATGGGAGTTAAAGTGGTGTCCAACTGCTTTATTTCCGCAGTGTAGATACACTCAATGTAGATGGATACACAAGAACAGTTCATGAGTGCTAATACTAAGAGTGGCACAATTAAGAATGTTACTTCACTGTTTTCTTGTTAAACTTAACAGTCTAGTTAAATGTGCAACTTAACTGTTATGGGTATATGATATGAATCATTAGGGCTCGGGTTTAAATCTTAACTTAGCTATGGGCATGCTAAATGAGCTTAGGCAAGTCTAGATTCTTCCAGCCTTGGTATCCCATATAATAATACTCATAATATTATGAATACTACTGACCTACTTTAGGAGGCTATTTGTAAGGATAACATGGATCATGAATTGTGTATCCTTATGTCAATAGCAAGTATTTTATGTCAATACAAAGTGTTATTATACAGGTCCCAAACAGTCTACTTACTCACTTTCATAGCCCAAAAATCCACAAAAATATGTATAATGGTTGTCCAAATTTTTCAGGTTAAATCTTGATTTTAGTGATGGTCTTACTACTGCTTTCTTAAGGACCCTTCCCTCAAAATGCATTTGGAACT
Organism: Sceloporus undulatus; assembly: GCF_019175285.1. Taxonomy (NCBI): domain Eukaryota; kingdom Metazoa; phylum Chordata; class Lepidosauria; order Squamata; family Phrynosomatidae; genus Sceloporus; species Sceloporus undulatus. Next base: position 219,692,963 of record NC_056522.1, read on the forward strand.
TCTAAAGTCCAAGTCCTCAAACCTATCCAGGCAGCTTTTAATAGGCAGGGGCCTGAGAATGTTCTGTTTGTTGCTTGATCTCAATTTCTGAAGTTATTTATTTTCCCTTTATTCAAATGAAACAAAACAAAATTTCTATGAGTAAACAAAGCCCTACAAAAATAAAATACGATAGGAAAATGTAAAATGTTTCTTTTAAGAAAAATTTATAATCAAACAGAGCATGGATATAATCCTATGTTATAAGAATTGTTATTGTGTGCACCTATTGCTTCGTATTGTGGAGGTTTGAGCATTGGACTATAATTTGGGAGACCAGGATTCGAATCCCAGCTTGCCTATGTAAACCCACTGGAAGGCAATGACACCCCCCCACCCCATAGAAATGTGCCAAGAAAACCCCATGATAGTGTCGTCATAAGTCGGAAACAACTTGAAGGCACACAGCACTAACAACAAGAATTGCTGGGAGAATCCTCAAAGAAGAAAAGTCTAAAGACTAGCCAGAATCCTTGTACAGTCAGTCCTCCGCAGCTTTCAAAGGTTTCAGATTTGCAGTTTTGTCTATTCGTGACTTTGTAACTGCTGCTTATCAAGGTCAACCTTTTCACCCCCTGCTGCTCACCCTTCCTCCTTTGTGGCAGCAAGCATGAGATTCAGAGTGGAAAGACTTTGGAAATGAGGAGAATGCAAACTTTGTTAAAGTGGGGAAGATACAGTGTTGCTTTTGTCTGGCTGGGATGAAGGGGGAATAGAAGGAGAAGAGAAGGTGGATACTTTGCAGCAGTGGTTGCAAACATCACATTGAAAGTGGAAGTGGAAGCACTTTGAAAATATGGTGGGAGAGGACTCTTTATCATTTATGTTGGAGGGGTGCTAACATATTTCTGGTTTTTCCACTTTCATTGGGGCCTTTGGCCCCTAATCCCTATGAATGTGGAAGGGTGACTATAATGTTGTAACAAGGAACACATTTTCTCAGAAGAATATAAATACTGTTTTGGAACATTGTACAAGGAGGTATTGAGCATTTCCTTGTGCAATGTTTTTCTTCAGTCTGAATAATGGCAGCCTGCTGGTGTGGAACGCAACTCCTCCACTCTATTGACCCAAACAGCCACTGACTGTGGGGCATGTAGCAGAGCTCTACCATACCACTGCCCTCACTTTCAGTTTAGAGCTGTCTGCCGCTCTTTTCTGCCCCTGCTAAAATCACTGCTTTTCACTGAGGTGAGCATGGAGAATGTCAAACTGTTCACAAAAGTTTATGTTCCATTATCAGCTTGCCACAATAGGGTTTTGACCAATATACCCCAAGCTGCACATCAGAGTTAAAGATGAATCCTAGTCAGAAAAAAAAAGTGAATACAAATTAAAGTAACCTATGTGATGACTATTTTAATTATTTACAAGGCTCCCAATTAATGTGAATGCACCCCTCAATTGATTTAGAGTATTCTAATCAAAGCTACAGGAAAAGTGTTCTCTCTTAATTGTTGAGAGCAACCTTTTGCCAGTTAATTGCTGAATGCAGCCTTTGGCAAAGCATGAAAATTGAACTTGATTGCATTACCAATTAGAAAGTGCATGTAAATCATACTAAGTTACCAATTACTGTGTGTGAGAAAGGGGAAAAGTTAAAAAGCAGCTTTAAGCCTGTTCCACTTGCTCATGCTCTGACATTTGTTATAATTCCACAGAGCAATCTACAAAATATTTTTGTGCATGGTGAAAAAATATATATACGTAGATGAAATGCATTTTTATATTGGTCCCTAATACATATCAGCATAGCAAAATGCTGCAGTTCCTGCATCATCATTCATGCACAAGATAGCAAGCTGTTACATGAATAGGTTTATACAGAGAAGACCACTGTATCTTTACATATGAGGGGAGAATTTTAGTAATAGCTAATCACCTAGACAAACATGTAAAGGAAAAGGCCACATTTAATAAAATTCTCTCTCTTGCATATTTTGAACCTGAACCATGTGTAAGATAGAAACTGTGGTGCATAAAGGCAAAAGGATACCAGGTCTTTAAAAATCATCTGGCTGTCATTGACTCCCATTTCAATTACATGCTGCTTATTTCAGTTTAATCATGCTTGGCAATCGGTGCTGTGGAAATACATTGCTTCATTTCAAACAAAGCTATATATATTCTTTGCACCTGTGCAAGTTTGCGTATAAGTATGATGTTTCCTGTATTACACTAAGTTTGGTAAGATACAGTTCTTAGGTAGGAATTTTTTATCACTGATGTACAGCAGTGTGGAATACTGTAACATAGAGTTACAGTATTCCACACTTTAACACCCAGCACAGGATTGTGGACATTTCATAACTACTACTTTCCCCTTTCTAAACTGAATGTACCTTTGGAAAAAAATAAAAAAATAAATTGAATGTATCTTTGCTGTCTAACAGCCTACAATATCTGTGTTTGCATTTTTAATATTATGTAAGGAAATTATTTTTATGATAGTTTTAATTGTTTTGAGAAAAGGATGTATAGGAAATGAGGAAAAAAAATCTACAAAGCTCTCATAAAAACAAACCACCATATGCTGATTCCAACACAAAACAAGGCATGTGTCATATAACTCCCTCCCTTCAAAGTGGCTGGAAGCTTCTTTATTTTGCCTGTCTGTTTCACCCCTAAGAAAGACAGAAGTTTATCGCAGGGGCCCTAAAATGGGCCAGTTGTGTTACAAAATGTGCGTGCACGGGTGCACATGGAATGGGATGGGGTTAAGAACTGTATTTTATTGCATGAGGGAATATCGCTGCTGCCGCCAGGCGTTCCAATCGTGTCATCCCTCTGTTCCAGAGGGTGCGATTTCTGAGAATTGTTCCAAAGCATTCTCAGAAACTGGGCCCTCTGGAACGGAGGGAGGACGTGATTGGAATGTCTGGCAGCGGCGGCAGCGGTCCAGCGTGCAGTAAAATGCTGTCCCTAGCCCCATCCCGTTCCGTGCACTCCTGCGCGCGCACAAATTCTGTAACGCAATGGGCCCATTTTAGGGCCTGTGCAATAAACTTCACAGCCTGATTTAATTTATTGATTTAAATCGGTCCTCTGGGAAGAATCTGCTACAACCTAAGAAGACCAGACTTTCAGCGGTGACCCAGAGGAGCTTCTCATCAGCTGCCCCCAGGCTCTGGAACGACCTGCTGGATGAAATTCGCCATATTACCACCTTGGAAGCCTTTAAAAAGGCTATTAAGACAGATCTCTTCTGGCAGGCCTTTCTGGATTAGGTTAGATCCATTAGATTTGCCTCCCCTCTATTGATACCGATATCAAAATTGATTGATACCATCGCCCCCGTCCCCCCTCCTCTAGAGGAAGACTCATTTCTAGATCTAATCAGCCCGAAATTATAGTGTATTCATATTGGACAGTTTTAAATTTTTTGATGTTTAATCTTTTTTTAGGGGTTGATCACTTTTTTATGATTGGGGGGAGGGGTTGGGTTTGTAATTTTTGATGTTTTATTTATACTGTTGGAATCTGCTTTGATTCCTTTATGAAAAAGTGGAATACAAATAAATATTATTATTATTATTATTATTATCATCATCATCATCATTAAATCAAGATTCCTACTGCAATTTCTTCAAATATCTTCTAATAATAGTGCAAATCTGGTCATTAAATCATCCCCCCCCCCAATTAAACATAGTTCATTAACTTTTTTTTTTATTTACCTTTGTTGTGTGGTATATACATTGAACATGATTTTTCATCCTTTGGGAGGGAATACCTTTAAAAATATTTTTACCTTTTTATGAAAAGCAGCCATAACAATTCATGAGATTTAATACAGTACTGGTAATATAGGAACTTGTGCACTAGAGTTTTCTCCTTTTAATAATAAAGTATTTATTTATATCCCACCTCTTCCTCTTTGGGGATCGAGGCAGGTAACAACAGAGGTTAATACAATACAAAATAGGATTTAATCAAAAAATCAGATTTGTTCTAGTTTGGACAAAGGTCAGTCTGGGAAGGTCTGCTGTAAAAGAGTTGTTTTTATCACTTTTTTGAAAGCCTCAAGAGAGGTTATTTGCCGAGTCTCTTCTGGCAGGTCGTTCCAGATTTTTGGAGTGGCAGTGGGAAAGGTCCTCTGAGAAGTCATCACCAGTCTGGTATTCCTCGACATCAATAAAGTTTTCCCAGAGGACCTGAGTGTGTGGGAAGGATTATATGGGAGGAGGCGTTCCTTCAAGTAGGCTTGACCTAGGGCTTTATAGGTAATAACCAACAACTTGTACTGTGCCCGGAAGGTAACAGGCAGCCAATGTAAAGATTTCAGGATAGGTGTAATTTGGTCAAACCTAGATTTTCCTGCGACCAGTTTGGCTGCCATATTTTGTACCAGTTGGAACTTCCAAACGTGGCACAAGAGTTGTCCCATGTAGAGCGCATTACAGAAATTGAGATGAGAGGTTACCAGCACATGTACAACTGTTTCTAGGTCCCGTGGCTCCAGGTAGGGTCGTACCTGGCGTATCAGCTGAAGCCGATAACAGGTGCTCTTGGCTGGTGCATTAATCTGAGATTACAGTTGAAGTGATGAATTCAGGAGCGAACACAGTCCTTTAGGGGAAGTGTGACCCCATCCAGGACTGGTGAGCTTATATCCATACCCGGATTGGGGTTGCCTATCACGAGTACCTCTGTTTTGTTTGGATTCAGCTTAAGTTTATTTTCCCTCCTCCAATCCATTCCTACCTCAGACAGTCATTCAGAGGGGAGATGCCCTCCTTGGTCACTGAAGCAGTCCGAGACATAAACTGTTTCCAGTACTGCTGTTCACTTCAGCCAGTTTCATTAAAAAAAAAAAAAACACTTCCAATTGCCATGAAATGATGTCGCCACCATGGTTACTGACTTATGGGATCTTAAAGTGAATTTATCATGGGTTTTTCTTGGAAAGATTTCTTCAGAGGAGATTTGCCATTGCCTTCCCCTGAGGCTGAGAGCATGTGACTTGCTCCAAGTCACCCAGTGGGTTTTAATTCTGCACTGTGGTCTCCAGGGTTATAGTCCAGCACTGCTTTGACAGGCTTGCCTTTTGGTCTTGATGCTAAAACATACAGGATTTATGTGAGGAGTGGTATTGTCAAGTGTGTTTTATGAAATTCTGGATTCCATTTATTTCTCACTACATCTTGAGTTTCCTTTGTCCAGAATTCCAAAATCTGAAATATTCCAAAATTCAAAATTGTGCACATGGTTGGCTGAGATAATGACATCTTTTCTTTCTGATGGTTCAGTGTGAATAAACTTTGTTTCATTCACAACATTATTAAAAATAATATGAATAAAATGACTTCCAGGCTATGTGTATAAGGTGCATATGAAACATAAATTCCATACTTAGACTTGGGTTCCATCTCTAAGATATCTGGTGGCGCAGTGGTTAAATGCCTGTACTGCATCCATTCACTCAAAACCACAAGGTTGCGAGTTCAAGACCAGCAAAAGGGCCCAAGCTCGACTCAGGCTTGCATCCTTCCAAGGTCGCTAAAATGAGTACCCAGACTGTTGGGGGCAAATTAGCTTACTTGCTAATTAGCTTGCTTGCTGTTCACTGCTATGATCTTTGGAATAGCGGTATATAAATAAAAAAACAAACAAAAAAACCCAAATCTCATTATGCATCTAAAATATTTCAAAATTTGAAAAACTCCAAAATCCAAAACATTTCTGGTCCCAAGCATGAAAAATTGGCTCAGTAGAAGACAGAATAAGCACAATACAGAGAACTGCTAATTCAAAGAAGATTCTCAGAATGGAAAGTGGGAAGCCTGTTCAAATCTAGGGCTGTATCCAACAGCAGACGTTTGAAGCCCTTCCCCATATGTAAGAACCTACTTGAGAGAGCTTAGAACCTTTCTGGAGTAGGGTTTGGGGGCGCAGGAGTAAAGGGAAGAAAGTCCTGTTTGTATTGTGAGAGTAGTACTCGATTCAGCCCTCAGTAACAGGAAAGAAAAGGAAATAATGGTTTGCTAAACATAAGTTGTTACAGGGGTTTTAGAGCCTAAAAAGCAATTATATTTTAACAGCAATAGGACAAACTTCCAAAGAAGAATATGGATTCTCAGGGAAGCTTTCAAGAGCGGCACAAGATATCCCATGGGTCTTTTTCACAAATACTAGTAAATCCTTGCAAACCACACTGCCATTTTGATGGTGGCGGTGGCAGCCGGGGAGATGGGGGAATCTTAATACATGAATAATTTTTTCCTCAGTCTAATCCAGAATTCAGTAGGAAATACTGTGGTCTTAATTTCTATGTATTAAGTTGAACCAATACTGCTTCTGGATAAGCACCTGCTTGATTTCACATTTGGCTACAAGTGCTGAACCTTGAAAGATATTTAAAAATTTATTTTCAAAACAGGTTTAATTTTTACCTGGTTTCCTCCCATGCCATGGCAGTTGAATATGCCCACTTTTTCATTTTCTTTGCGTCCCATGTTATCCAAGCATTGGTTTGTTTCAACATTTCTGATCTGAGGGGAAATGTAACCAAGGAATACAAAATTTAAAATGTTTATAGATTTAGTTTTTTTAAAACAACAACAATAACAAACAAAAACAAAAATAGTAACTAACCCACCACTGAAGTAAGGGTAAGAAATATCATAATCCTGTCATCAAGATTAAGATGTGTCACCAGAATATACTAACCTATTCACATAGAGGTAATTGTTTTAGAAACTGGTACAAAAGAATAAAAAATCCACCAAACAGTGATACCTTTATTGGCTAACCAAAATGCACAATATACATGTTGCAAGCTTTCAAAGCTTCACTGGCTTCTTCATCAGGCAAGGTGTTACAACCAAACAGGAGGGGAAAATGATGATGCTAGTTATAGGCCTGCATTTTGCTGTTTTTCTTAGTTAAGATGGTATGGAGGGGCATGTCCTACAGGCTAGCAGCTCCTCCTTATGGCCATGTGGCAACTGGGAGATTCTCAAAGTCCAGGAGATTTAACATATATTTGCATCACAACAAAGACACTTCATTTGCAAAGATTCTTTACAAATTTTTACCAAAAATTATTTACAAAGAATGTTACTTTGACAATAAAGACAAGGAAGGAGAGTAGTGGCAGGCAAGAAGGAAAGTCACGTGCTGCACCTTTCTTGCAGGCACCTCTCCCACAACTTCAGAAAGCATCATAGCAGGACCCAGATCACACATTTTATCCAACACAGCTGGAGAGTTTTTGTTGTTGTTGTTGTCGTCCCAGCATCACTCTTCATTGCCATGATTTTGTATAGAACACTTTGTCACTGTGCTCTCATGAGCCATGAAAATTTTCCATGAGAAAAGCTGACACCATCATAAAAATTTAGTACAGCTGTGAAAACACTTCATGCAGTTGTGATGATCTACATGGCAAAAAGCTTGCACATGAATGAGTTATGAAAATAAGTGTATCCTTAAAAGATGCACCTCCTCATTCTGAGATTCTCAGATGAAGCCAAGATTATTGGTGTGGCTCTATAGACTGGTTTAGAATAGTATCTTGTGAACCACCCAATACTTGCCATAACAATATTTTATGTTGCAGATACTCCTATGTCTCCTACTCATTAGTGCAGCTCTAATACTGGTTTCAGGCCAGGGAATAGTCCTGAAATGTCCTTGGTTGCTCTTACTGACAACCAGCTCTAGGGGAAAGATAGAGTGACACCTATTAGTCTTCCTGGGATTCTCAGCAATTTTTGACTGTTGTGATCACAGCATCCTGTTGTAGTGGCTCTGTAATTTGGGAAATTGAGTCACTTTGTTACAGTGGAGTCATTCCTACCTAAATGACAACCATAGGTAACACTCATAGTCTCAGAGAACGCACTGTTGGAATCCACATAATTGTTATACTGAGGAGTGTCACTACCCCCTATGCTACTTAATATGATGCTGCTGGGAGAAGCCTGATACAGACAGGCCAAAATAAAGCTGCTTCGAGTCACTTTGAAGATATGCTGTTTTAATGATACATGCATCCTAAGAGTCCAGAAGCCACACCAAAGCCATGCTCCAGTCCTAAGGACCAGAGGGCAGCTTTGGCATAGCTTCCAGGCTCTTAGGACTCATGCATCATTGAAACACCATACCTCCAAAGTGACTTGAAGCAGCTTTATTTTGGCCTGTCTGTATAGGGCATAATTAAGATTTTTGTGCCTGGGTGAAATAAACATCTGATGACACTCAACTGTACTTCTCCTTGCCACTGAAGTTAACTGGGACATGTAGGTGCTCAACCAGTGCTTGGATGCTGCAAGAGGCTGGTAAGGGGATATAAACTAAAGATGAGTTCCAGGATATCAGCTCTGTGGACTGATAATTCTCAGGAAACCAGTGCTCATGCTGAAAGATCAGGTGGACAGCTAAGGAGTGTTCCTGAATTCATCTTTGTCACCAGAGGGCAATACGCTGTGGAAAGACATGAAACAGGGCCTTCTCAGCTGTGTTGAATGCCCTCTCCTTAGAGGCCTGATTCAAACCAACACTAGGTTCATTCTGCTAACAAGTTGCTGTGGTTACTGTTGTGTTTTTTCAGGTCATTTCTGATTTATGAATCTACCATGGGGTTTTTTTTGGAATGATTTGTTTAGAGAGGATTTGCCTTTGCCTCCCTCTAAAACTGAGACAGTGTGAATTGCCCAAAGTCACCCAGTGGTTTCCATGGTGGAGCAGGGAGTCAAACCCTGGTCTCCAGAGTAGTAATCCAATATTCAAACCACCATCCCAAGCTGGCTCTCACAGACACACGTGGACTGTTATAATTTTGTAGAACTGTTTTAACCTGTTAAATTGTTTAAAGAGCTTTTAATCTGTTTAAATTTATTGTTTTAAATTTTAAATTGTTTTAAATTGTCAAAATTGATTTTTGCTGTACATTTTCCTGGGAGTTGAATATATACCATATAAATATTTCTCATAAATAAATAAATAAATAAATAAATAAATAAATGCTGTTCAAACTCCAGGGGTGCATCTACACGGAGGAAATAATGCAGTTTGACACCACTTTAACTGCCATGACTCCATTCTACAGAATACTGGGATTTGTAGTTTTGTGAGGCACCAACACTCTGGCAGAGAAGGTTGAAGTCCTTGTAAAACTACAAATCCTAGGATTCCTAAGAATGGCACTATTGCACTTAAAGTGCTATTAAATTACATTATTCCTACAGTGTAGATGCGCCCAGTCCAGTCAAAAGATCATGAGATAGAAATGTGAAGAAGGGCTGGTGTTACCCCTTTCTACACAGCTGTATTAAGATGGCTGAAACCCTGAAGTAGTTCCAAAAATTGAGGTCTCTTTCTACACATGTGATCTATTCTGGAAGTGATGACTCGGAAATTAATTAAATAAATGAAATACAGAATGTAACTGATAGTATCATAATGTGTGTACCCATTTTCAGCTCTGCAACTTCAGAGAGATTAACAGCTTGATACTATGTAGTTTTCCTCGTTTATTCAAATAACACACCACACTGTGATCCCCTAGTTTGTGAGGGGCCTGGGGCAATTTCTCCATTTGAAGCAATTTGAACCAGTTGGAGGTGGGGTTGCTGCCCATAGGGCACCATGCTGCCTGTCTTCTGAGATATTGCCTCCATGTTACCTATAGTTCTGACTGTATAATTATAACCATGCCAAAAGGAAAGGGGAAAATAGCTTAAAAGGGGAAATTTTTAATGAAAATCTGTACTACTTGATCATGATTTGCTTATTAAGCAAAAATTGGACAAGGTTCATTAAACTAGTTAAGGATGTGTTTCCATTCAATTTCATGGTTTTAGACACCTTGCTTTAAAAATGTTCATTTCAAAATGTCAGAGAGATATGCAACAAGCTAAAATGACAAACTACCATGTGATAATTTTTCTTATTATCTGGGCAGTGATAAGCCAATAAAAACAGACTAGCTGATCCTTAATAGGCTTTTAAGAGACCTGTAAATTATGATAAGCACTGCAAAGCAAGGAAAATTAAGTATACTTTTTAAATGTCCTGACTGCATACTTTTCAAATCATCAGACTGAACCTTTGGTATAGAAATGATTTGCAGTGTGGCATGTCTACTGGATATGCAAAGTGAAAATCAATTGATTTACAACACCAAATGATGCTGATACAACTTCAATCTTCTATTTTATATTTGGTTATACATAGCCACAGTATTAACAGAGAAATCTTGGGTCCATTCACACTATAGAATTATAGCACTACTGTTCCACTTTAACCTCCATGTCTGCATCCTATGGAAGTCTTGGATTTATTGTTTGCCAAGGAATTGGAGTGCTCTGGCTAAGAGTTCACAGTGACTCTCCCTAAATTTTCAAACTCAGGATTCCATAGGATGGAACCAAGTGGAATCATAGTACTGTACAATAATTCTGTAGCGTGTTAGAATTGTCTCTGTGTTGTCTCTGTATAGTGACAAAAGGCAAGACAAGTGTAAGATATGCAGGAAGATACTAGTGATCATAGCTCCTTGCAAACAGATGGCCAAAACCTCTGCCCCTAGTAATTTCAGATAAGAGAAGTAAGGTAGCAGATAGTGGTATGAGAGATAATTGTGCAGTTGGATCTCCTACTTTTTTCTGTAGACCTAGGATATTGTTGGAATTAACCTTCCAGCAGCCCTGGCTAGTATGGCCATTGCACAGAGATGACTGTCACAAGCAACCTCCTACTTGGGGCCTGAATATTTGAAATACACTATTTATCCATCTGAGCCTGCATGGAATCCTTGGCAGAGGCCCTGTTGGGTGTTCCACTACCCTGAAAGGCTGTGTAGCACCCAGTTTTTTAAAATAATAATAATAATAATAATAATAATAATAATTTTAAACATCTTTTAAAATTTTCTTTAAAAACATCACAACTTACCAAATTTTCACTTTAACTACATGAAACTATGTACATGTAAATACACTTAAACTAAGTACATGATACTGTAATTTAAATGTATAATTTTAATTTTGTTAGTTGTTTATGATCCAACTACTGCCATAACATTCAGTGATATATGGGAATTACGATTCATGATTAACATTAGTACAAAAACATTACTAAGGATTCTGTATGGTGTGATGTGGCAGGGGGTCAATGGGGCAGTGACACTATGAGTTAATGCATCAGATGATGCCAATCCTAGTGAAGGCACTGGTTCATGGAGATTATAGCCTAAAAACATCTGGATGGCCACCCATTCTGCATTCCTCTCCTAGATAAACACATACTAGTATGATTTATTCTATGGAAGAAATACAGTGTGCTGTACAACATTCTCTCTGTTTATTTCATCCTCTCTTTTTGGCATAGCTATCAAATATTCAAATATAATAAAAATTAATCAAACTGGAATTCAGTGTAGTTAACAAACAGGGTGCAAAAACTGATGTTATACAGACAATGGAGTCCTCACTCTCTCCAATCTATATCATCTATTTTAAATCTTGACATATTTTGTTATAAAATAAAGTAGGTGAAATTGCTGAATTTTAACAGGAAAGAGGAAAAGCAAATGTGTACATATCTATTCAGATGTAAGCTCCACTTATTTGGGGATAAGCATAACATGTAACACATAGACTGGATAGCAATAAGACAAAGGAGAGCCAGACCAATATCTCTTGAGCAGGAAAACAATTACAATAATTATGCATAATGTTCCTGTTCTAATTTGGGTCAATAAACATTCTACTATAAAACTGAAAACAAGAATAATTGGGTTTTAAAACTCAAAAGTAGGACAAACAACAGAAAATAGAAAAATAATTGATAGAGGGTGGCTTGAATCTTTACTACCTCTGTCTCCCAGCTACAGTTAAGTTTTTATTACCAGAAAATACCCGAAGAGAGGACCAAAACAATTTTAGTGTGAGTTGCCTGGAATATTTATGGTTGTGATTAATTATAGACATTGCGGTTGATTAACGCACCTTCCCCCCACCCCCTGTGTCTGCTTAAGAGAATGGCTGGTTTTGAGTTCAGGAGATATTGAAAGCTTGTTCACTATTTTGTGATCACATATGTTGTGAAAGATCAGTAGTTTGATGGAAAGCATGGCACGGTGTGTTACAAAAAGCAAATCTTCTGGTAGGGTAGAGTTATATCTCTAGCTTGCAATGGACGAGGGTATTCTTGGTGGATAAGGCAAATGGCTTTACCTAGCCTTTTAATGGCTGTACCCAAGTTGTAGATGTGTGTGACAAAGAAGACCCATCACACACCTAATGGCCTTCTGTAGGAAAGATGTACCTTTACATTTTAGGGAGGCCTTTGAGTAAAAAATGATTGCTCTCTTCTTGAAGATGTTTTAATAGTTGCCATAAAATAATTTTTGATGGTTGCTCACATTTTGTAATTTCTTCACCTGTTTCTTTTAGTATTTTTTCAGCCTTATTGGTTCACTGTTATAAAACTATATTTAATTGAAAGCAAGTCAAAACCCTGCTGTCCATACAGCCCACTCCCATGGTGGGCCAAACATCCATAGGTTGTTCACACCACTTATCAAGCCATGCTGTGTTTTTTTTTATTGCCTCCCCACCATGCATGTACACCATCACACAAACACACCACCTGTAGCCAAATTACCTCTCCCTTCCTGCCCAGATGCCATTCCACTGGACGCCCCCCTGTATGATCAGCCACATAGTTGCACATGAAATGCACTGCATGTACAGTGCATCAGTGCACTGGTGTGCCCAGTGATACATTGGCAAAGCACAATCATGGGGCCCCCATATACATTCACCCCCATTTCATCCCATGCCTCCTCTTGGACTGTCTGGTTTGTGTATGTTGTAATTACCTCCACAGCATCATTGGCAATCATATTTTTGCTTTGTCGTAGTCCCGTACTGGTACCGGCTTTTTATATGCCTGTGCAAATGATGTGCATTTTCCATCTTGAGTGAGAGTACCCAGCTTCTTTTTGCTCTGGTTTTTAGCCTAAAAGCTTCACTTTGCTTTCAACCCACTTTTGCCTCATGCATTGTCTAAGCACCCTGCCTTCAAAGCACTTGGAAGCAGCTTTATTTGACCAGTGCAGACTACATCCCGTGCCCCAATTCCCTCTTACCTGGACATAACTGCATTTAACTCAAATGGGACTTACAGACAAGAATGCATGTATAGGATTGTGCTTTGCAGGTTTCTATATGATGCATATATTCTACATATAAAGCTTGCTCACATTTCTTCTTCTTTTATTTGATTCAAAATCCCTAAACCCTATAGCTGTATTGGAGAGAGGGAAATCCCCCATAGGCTTCACGGACAGATAGCAGCTGAAACTGACAACCAAACCAACGCTTACTCTACAGATGCTCCTTGAAATTCTCCTCCTGTTTCCATGGAAACCCAGCCCTTACTGGTAAAAATAAGGTGCTTTAATGACTGTTTCATAACTCCAGTTACCTTGGTTTTGCCCATCTGACTGTTATGTGGCAAAACTCTGATTATTTCACAGTTGGTAAGCATGTTTTTATAATTTTTGCAAAAATAGTCTTGAAATATTATTAGGGTTTTTGTTTTTTTAAATCTGCTTTGGCTGACAATCACAGTGTATTTGACCTAGCACTATAAGTTATAATTTCAAAAGTAGAGACTAATGTTAATTGTGCAATAAAAGCATGCCTCCTGAAATACACACTTTACTACTAGAAGCATGTATTCTAATTTAAAAATTGAAGAACATAAAAGACAGCTGAATATTACAATACCAGACGATATTGGCCTCATCTGCAGTACAGAAATAACCCAAGGACAGCAGCGTACTTATGTTTGGTGTCACCTGGTGTGGTGGGAGCAGGGCCAAAAGTGGAAGGGGTGCCCCCCCCCCCCCGCGCCCTAATACTGCTTGCTTTGGCCTGGCTTTCCCTCAGGAGAAAGCCAGGCCAAAGCAAGGAGCCAGCTGGAGTGCTCCTGTGACCTGGATGGCCGTTTCTGCAGCTCTGTGGCCATTTCCAGCTGGCTCCTTGCATTGGCCTGGATTTTACCAGGGTGAAGCAAGAAGGATAGAGACGTGGGTACACTCCAGCCGGCTGGAAATGGCTGTACAGCCGCGGAAATGGCCGCCACAGCCATAGGCTCCTTTCCCAAGGCCTGTGTAAAGCAGCCACACAATCCAGGAAAGCACTGTGTAGCCGGGGAAACAGCCATCTGCCACTTACCCAGACTGGAAGACTCCTGCAGGGAGCAGTCCAGGTGTCACCCTCCTTTGGCGTATCACCCAGCACGGTTCATACCCCTCCGCACCTCCCAGTGATGCTACTGTCCAATGATACTGCTTTTACTCCCAGGGATCAAAGCTATGGAATCCTGGGGTTTGTAGTTTGTTGTGGCACAAGAGTTCTTTGGCAGAGGTGGTTAAATGTCTCATAAAACTACACCTCCCAGGATTCCATAGCATTAAGTTGTGGCAGTTAAAACTGTGACAAACTGGATTATTTCTACAATGCAGATGCAGCCTTTGATTACTCTAAAATGGGAAGCAAATTGACAACAGGCTTCAGAAGATGATAAATTCTATTCAGAAATTAGAAAAAATATTAATCTGCAGGGGGTGGCAATGAAGGCTGGAGACAGGGATATGGGGGCGCTATATTCATTTGAAATCCCAGAAATTCATTCAAGCCAGAAGACAATTGGGCCCATTTCTATGAATTAATGTAAGCCCAGGAGACTTTACCTGTCACTATCTGATATAAGAAATATACAATGACTAATGTTCCCTTTAGATAAGCAATCAGGAATTTGGTTTCTATGGAACCATTTCACAGAATCATAGAATTGGAAGGCAGGGGAGAGGGCCCCCCAAAAGTATGTGATGTAATAATGCTAATATTCAGTAAAAAAAAGTATTATATATATTGTATACTATTATGGACCTTAAAACATATAAATAAAGGGGGGAAAAGAATTGGAAGCGACCACAAGGGCCACCAGTCCACTCCTCTGCCATGCAGGAATATACAATCAAAACACCCTTGGCAGATAGCCATTGAGCCAAAGAAGGAGACTCCACCACCCTCCATGGGAGTGTGTTCCATCGTCAAGCAGCTCTTACTGTCTTCCTAATGTTTAGGTGGAATCTCTATTCCTGTAGTTTGTCTCCACTGCTCCATGTCTTCTTCTCTGGGGCAAGCTTGCTCCATCCTCAGTATGACATGCGGGACAGGGCTATCATATCACTTCTTAACATTCTCTTCTTCAGGCTAAACATACCCAGTCCCCTAGGTTGCTCCTCAAAAGGCATGACTTCAAGTCCCTTCATCATTTTGGTAACTCTCCTGTGGATATGCTACAGCTTGTCATCATCCTTCTTCAACTGTGGTTCTCAGAACTGGACACTATATTCCAGGTGATGTCTGACCAAAGCAGAATAGACACTACTCCTACTGATACACCCTAGGAGGAGGAGGTGAAGGTGAATTTTGGCAGAGGTACAGTATATAAACAGAAATACAGTATATAAGTCTCCAATGCTCTGGGGTTATTTTTGTTTAAGGAGCAGGTCTCTATGGGTTAAAATACATTATATACTACAAGCAGTAGTAGCTGGTGGCTCCTAAGTCAGTAAGTTGACGAATTCAGTCCAGATTTAACTCCTAACCTTATCCAAAGTGCTGAATCCAATACCCCAGTTTAGTTCAGCTTCTGAGTAGATCCTTCAACATTTGGTCTAAAAGCCAGAGTGGATTCATGCCCCACTAATGTGGAAGCCATGCCAGTGACCTCATGAAAATACAATCTGAACACACTTGCAGGAATAGAATTTTAATTTATTTTATTTTTTTAAAAAGGTTCAAATATACATTGTAATTAAAATGTAAAAGACTAAAGGAATATAAGTAAATATAAATATTGTTTAAGGTAAGGTTTTTAAATATATTTTTAATGGATGGTATTTAACTGGATTTTAATTATTATTGTTAAGGGTTTTTTTCTAGCTGATGTTGTTTTAGCACTGTGAGCTGCTTTGGGTACCACATCAGGAGAAAGGTGGCATATAAATGGAATAAATAAATAATAACAAACTTAAAAGGTCTAACATGTCTGATATTTTTCTTCTTTTAAAAAACATATTATTACACAAAAGAAAAATTTCATACCTCTCCAAGGGAGAAATATCGTCGTGGAATCTGGGAATCCGGATAGACATTTTCTAGATACCATGAAAATGGTTTACATTTCAGGTTCTCTCTAAGTGCTTTTCTGACTGATACATCTCCATAGTCCACTTTGACAACTCCTGGGTTTTTTTTTTTTGGAGAAAAAAAAGTAACATGAAGATACTTTCATACCAAACTGAAATGACAATTGCTTTGCTATACTTTTTAACAGTAACCTGTAAACAAGTTGGTACTGCTGACTGAGCAGTTTGAGAAATTGAGAAATGCATGCACTCATTTCACTCTCTGTTATGTTCTTTTACTGTCCAAAATACTTCTGAGAAGAGAGGTCTTTTATAACCAATTTCTTATTCATAGATTGCATGCTATAATGACAAGTTGTTTTGTATTCCTTTCT
Source organism: Sceloporus undulatus (assembly GCF_019175285.1). NCBI lineage: Eukaryota > Metazoa > Chordata > Lepidosauria > Squamata > Phrynosomatidae > Sceloporus > Sceloporus undulatus. Next base: position 219,709,553 of record NC_056522.1, read on the forward strand.
CAATGTCTCATTCCAACTGGCTCCCCCTTTTTTTTAATTCTCAGTGCATCCCTACATGTCAAATGTATTCATATGAGCTTATTCCTAGGAAAATGTTATAGGACTGAACTGGAGCCTGAAGTATATTCAACTCTTAAAGGTCTATCATGATAACTGGCAGTTGCATGCTCTATCTTGATACAGATATCAATTGGATCTAGCTGCTCTAGGGTGCAATGTGAAATAGCTGTTACACAGTGTAGTGCCACAGGGTAAAGTGCATCTTCAGCTCCTAAATCCTACTAAATAAAATTACTTTAATTGCCAACACAAAGTACTTGTCCGGTTGCACCTCTAAGAGGACAACCAGTTGTACAGGGTAATACTAGTATAGTTGCCTGGTAAGATGTAGGCTATTGCTAGACAGGGATACAAAACCTCTACAGATACACAAATTTTGTAGCAGTAGCAAATCAATAGATCTAATCTGTGCTGAAATACTGAGGATACGTTGCATAGAATCTTAGAATCATAGAGCTGGAAGACACCGCAAGGGCCATCCAGTCCAACCCCTTGCCATGCGGGTACTCTCAATCAAAGCATCCCCGACAGATGGTTATCCAGCCTCTGTTTAAAGACCTCCAGGGAAGGAGACTCCACTACACTCTGAGGGAATGTGTTCCATTGTCGAACAGCCCTTACTGTCAGGAAGTTCCTCCTAATGTTGAGGTGGAATCTTTTTTTCCTGCAGCTTGGATCCATTGTTCCGGGTCCTGTTCTCTGGAGCAGCAGAAAACAAGCTTGTTCCCTCCTCAATATGACATCCCTTCAAGTATTTAAACAGGGCTATCATATAATAAAAATAATAAAAAAGTAAAAGCTTTATTTCTAGCCCGCCTTTCCAGAGATCAAGGCGGGTTACAATGGTGGATTTTGCAATCCAACAACATTTTACAATAAAACATTGTCAGAAATTTACAATTACATTATATAAAACAACAACAACAATAACAATTCCAAGCTAGCAGCAATTGTAACAACGGTGAGGGGGAGAGGGATCACAACAGGGCTATTGGGGGTATGCCTGTTTGAAAAGATACGTTTTCAGCCATCTCTTAGGAGATGTTTATCACCCGATCTGAGAGTGCGGGGTGGATTATATGGAGAGAGGCAGTCCTCTAAGTACCCTGGGCCCAAGCCATTTAGGGCTTTATAGGTGATAACCAACACCTTGTATTGTGCCCGGAAGCGAATAGGCAGCCAATGTAGATCTTTAAGTACCGGTGTTATATGGCTGGCCCTGGAAGATCCAGTGACCAGCCTTGCTGCCATATTCTGGACCAGTTGAAGCTTCTGGGTTTGGTACAAGGGTTGCCCCATGTAAAGTGCATTGCAGAAATCCAAGCGAGAGGTTACCAGAGCGTGTACCATTGTTTCAAGGTCCCCCCAGCCCAGGCTGATAACAGGTACTCCTGACCGTCGCATCCACCTGAGATGTAAGGTGAAGCGACGAGTCCAGGAGCACCCCCAGACTGCGAACAGAGTCCTTCAAAGGAAGCGTGACCCCGTCTAGGACAGGTGGACAAATCACCAAACCTGGACCTGGGGAACCTATCACAAGTACTTCCGTTTTCTCTGGATTCAGTCTGAGTCTGTTTTCCCTCATCCAGCCCATTACCGAGTCCAGACAAGCATCAAGAGGAGAGATGCCATCCCTGGTCACTGCATCAGTCGGAGACACAGAGAAATATATTTGTGTGTCATCAGCGTACTGATAACACCATGCCCCATGTCTCCAGATGATCTCTCCCAGCGGTTTCATGTAAATGTTAAATAGCATGGGAGACAGAATGGCTCCCTGAGGGACACCAGATGTAAGTGCCCTCTTATCGGAGCACACGCCTCCCAGCTGCACCATCTGGAACCTGCCCGAGAGGTAGGAACGGAACCACTGGAGCGCAGTGCCCCCAATTCCTAACTCTCTCAGGCGTTCCAGAAGGATACCATGGTCGATGGTATCGAAAGCCGCTGAGATGTCCAAGAGCACTAACAGGGACACGCTACCCCTGTCCATGCCCAGACGGAGATCATCGACCAAGGCGACCATGGCAGTCTCAACTCCATAGCCCGCCCGGAACCCAGTTTGCCATCTTCTGTTCCCTCTGGTGGAACACTCAAGCTCCCCTGCTCTATCCCTGAAGTCTGTCCATGCTGCTCTTCCTCATCCTCCTTGATAAGGGAACGAGCTTCAAATTGGTTCTCTAGCTGCAAGCTCCCAGAACAATCCCTTGTTGGCCTATTTCTCTGTGTGACATTCCTCCAGCTGTCTACCTCCTGTGTATGTCATCTTCTGGCCTTAGAGGGAGCGAAAGGACAGGCCCAATGCCACTGGGCCTGAAGAGGAAGAGCCCTCCCCTCCCTCCTTCCAACTGTCATCTTCTGGCCTGGGAAGGAGTGAAAGGACAGGCCCAACGCCATTTGGCCCAGCCTCGATTAAGAAAAAGAGCCCTCCCTCCCGTCCATCTGTCTTGGTCCAGGCCTCAGAGGGAGAGAAGAATGCTGGACCTGATCCCCTCTCCCCCTACAATTCCCTTCTCCTTTTGTGTCATGTCTTTTTAGATTGTAAGCCTGAGGGCAGGGAACCGTCTATTATCCCCTCTGTTGTAAGCCGCCCGGATTCCCAGTGATTGGGCGACATATAAATAAATCCTATTATTATTATTATTATTATTATTATTATTATTATTATTATTATTATTATTATGTGAAGTGACCTCCTCCACCCCAGCAACTTCCTCTATGTGGTCCCCATCCAAAACCGTTGATTCCATTCTGTCCAGGAAATCCTCTTGCTCCCTAATATGCTGAAATGTAGCTACTCTGGACTCCAGCTGCTGAACTTTCTCCTCCAAGAATGTTACCAACTTGCACTTGGTGCATGTGAAGTTCTCCACATCTGTAGGCAAGAAGGCAAACATCCCACAAGTGTTGCAGGTGACTGCAGCAGTTCTGTCAGTGTCCATACTGAGAAGTCTTAAGTAATTACTAAACAGGACTGTGGGCTTCTTTCTCTCCCTTCCAACAAACAATATATAAGTCCAAGACCAGTATATCCCAGTTATCTAGTGAACTGCATAGTCTGGAATGAGCAATATGTACGGAATTCTGATGACACTGTATTTTAACCTGCAAAATTGATGGCATAAGAATGTGTCTCTGTTTACAAAAATCATTTCCACTGGGATCCCAATTATCTTTACCACCAGACTATTCAATGTTGTCTGAATCTGGACTAACACTGGAATCTCACAGGATGTGGGGAAGAAACACTGCTAATTGCTATATTTGCGAAAACACTCAAGACCTTACAGAAAGCTTTGCTTGCATGCTTGTTTATTCTTCGAGTTCCACTGTATATAATTTCCTAACTGGAAATGTGTTTTAGAAGTGACGGTACGAGAACAGACAGTCAAGTACTGTAGCTTTCACACCACCAGGCACTGTTAACATAAACCCATTCTGTTACACACACACATATATATTTTCCACCAGATCAGCTTTTTGACAGCATGTGAACCCTGATGAAAAACATCAGCCTGACAGATCTGATGTAGACTAGACTACTTTGGAGGACAGAAAAAACATTTTTATTTGAAATTGGAAAATGTATAAGTGCATATTTTCCCCAAGTTTCATACTGACAGGGCAATACAAAATGATATAAGCAACAAGGGTGATTTTACAGATGGCTACAGATGCATCAAGGTTATTAAAAAGCACTTAGTCACAATAGTACTCCATAGAGTGGCTATACAATTGCAAGGGCTCTTAGCCTGTGCAGCAAGACCAAGTGGAAGCCATACAAGTGTGAAAATACCAAAACTGTTGTTACCCGCCTAGATCCTCGAAAGGGAAAGGCAGGATATAAATAAATATTTTATTATTATTATTTATTAGAAGACCCCAATTGCATTGAATCTTAATAGCGAAGTACATTGTTGGACCTTGGCTTATATGCTTATGGAAACTGGCAAATCACAAGGGAGATAAACAAGTAGGCAGATAAACCAAAAGCATTTAAAGGTAATTTTGCTAGGGTTAATTGGATGGGACTCACAAGTCAATTTGCATATTGCTGTATATCTATTTGGAAAAGATGATCCAATGGGATAGTTATCACACCTATCACCATGAATTATATTTTCTGCTAAACAAAATCCATAACGATAGAGTGATTTCCACAGGCATTTTATGTTGGCACTGTAGGGATCTTTAAACAGAAGAACAGCTTGTTCAATTTCAGTTTCAATTTCCACCTGTAAATTGATGAAGATCTAAACTAAGATGAATTCAAGAAACTGTTCTTTCATATAGTATGATTAGTGGCGATCAATTGATAAACCAGCTGTTGGAGATTATCATATTTGATAGGATTTGACAACTAGAAGGCAGGAGCTATTTTCTACATGCAGATACCTTGATTTCTGAAAAATGAGCAGCCATGAGTAATGGAGGGCCAGTATGAACAATTCTTTAAAAAAACTGAAACGTACAAAGATACTAAAACCAAATGCAGGAAACAGTTCTGCCTGATTTGGGATTGGTGCACAGAAATTGAACAAAATACTTGCATATTGTGGAAAAGTTCAAAACGAAATTGAAAACCCTTGACAATGAAAATGGTAAGCCCTCAAATAAGTTGTTTCAGCTCAGCTCTAGTTAAAAAAAAGAGTAACTTGCAAATAATTCAGTGTTTGGAATTAAGATTACATATACACAAGGTATCCAGCAGGTGGAGCTGTTTTCCCACAAGAAGCCAAGATCAAGCAAATCAAGACATCTAAAATTTTCTGATGATTTTTGATAACAAGTATAAATGGTTTCCAGCAAAGAATGAGAATATATCTCCACATCTTGCTTATGAAATAGGTTCCAGTAAAATTAATAAGCTAAATACTGCAGACTCTTTTGAGACAAAAGTTCTGCATCATTTTGTAAAAGAAATGTCAGGGTATACATGAACATTTACTCATTTCAGATTCAGATATTTAGCCCTTTAACTAGTATTAATAATAGCACCTTTGTTAGAATACTAGTAGGCATTGTAACAGTTGGGAAATATACCTATCCTAGGTTTCATGCTTCCAATATAATATGCAAATCAATAGCCTATCTTCTTCATTAGAAATGAACAGACATCCAATACCCATCCCAGCATATCACACATGCTTTGAACATTAGCCCAGTAGCAACAAATTCAGATCAGTTGCTTATCTACTATTTCCCTTATTCATAAAATGCAAATCCAACCAGAAGGGTTTCTGATGTTAGTTGCTTTCTTCCATGTATGAACTAACAACAACAACAAATTATTTATTTATAGCCCGCCCAATCACAAGGAATCTGGATGGGTTACAGCAATAAAAATACATACAGAATACAATAAAAATTCAACATTAGCCCCTTCATGCCCCCTCACTCCCTCCAGGCTGGATGATGGCATGTTGTTCTTGGTTATCCAAACCTATATTAGACACAAAAACCTTAACAAAAGCTTAAAATCTCAAAAATAACACACCCACAGATGAACCACTTTTTTTTTGTCTTCCTGAATATTTCCAGGGGCCAAAGAGTGAACAGATAAATATAGGGCAATATTGTTGAAGAGTTATTTCCAACTTACTGTGACCTATTATGGTGTTTTCTAGGCAAGTTTCTTCAGAGGGGGGTTGTCATTGCTATCTTACGAGACTTAAGAGAACGTGACAGTGGGTTTCCACATGTGAGTCAGGGTTTGAACCCTGGTCTCCAGAGTCGTAGTGAAATGTTCAAACCGCTGTACCATGCTGGCTCTAATGGAGCAATATAGACGTTAATAATAAGATGCCAATTAGTTTTTCAATATATCATCCTTGAACCTCAGCACTTCATGTAACTCAGATCCTACATACATTTCATGTTTTTCTTGCTAACTGCCATCAATTCAACTTCAACTTATTGTGATCCCATGAATGAGAGCCAAGGGGGTTCACCAGACAAGTGAAATTGGAAGTATAATCCAATGGCAATCCGAACGCAATCATGGGGTTTAACATTATTGCGTGATAGACTACCACAAGCAATTTTGGGCAATGGCAAGCTATTTTCGGGCAATGGGAAGTCAGTACGAATGGAATTTGAATTCATGTAAATTCGCAGAATTAGCGAATTCACGTGAATGCGTTCTGGCCCCACTTGCTTTTCATTCGAAATTAAGAGAAATTCCTCCCATGTGATAAACTCCAAGACTTCCTCAATTGAGCCTATGCATCTGGAATGCAGCCTTCTCTTTTCCTACTGCCTTACCAAGCATCATTGTCGCTTCTAGGGAGTCATGTAATTTCATGATATGGCCAAAGTACACCAGCCTCAGTTTAGTCATCTGGGCTTCTAGGAAGAGTTTGCTCTAGGACCCACTTATTTGTTTAAGCAAGCAATAATTTAAAGGTCATTACTCTCAGATGAATAGATAAAGGATTGCAACCTGTTTTTTTTAAAAAAATCTGAACAATGTTCATTAGGTATATTAAGAATTAACATCATATTATAAAAATAAAATTCTTTTGAATCTTACATGGTCTTGACATCTGTTTCAGGGCCTACCATATGGTTCCCATGTTTCTGCTATAGGAATAACCTATTCTGCCTGTTTCTCTTTGAACTGCATAGACATCTCTGCTGCATCTCTGCATTTCAAATCTCATTCCACCGATTCCAAAGTCTAGCTCAAACAGCAGTCAACCAATAGGAACGCAGAATAATTTCATATGGTTTCTTTGTTGATAACAATGTTTAAAAAGGCAGCAAATTTCTTCATTGAACACAATGGAAGAACTTGATTTTTTAAAAATAAGAAAAAGCAGAACTGACAGATTCGCCCACCTGGCTTGAAATTTTAGCTCTAAAAATAATCTATCTCCAAATCCATCTTTATCCAGCTGTTGTGGGTGGAATTAGAGCTGCCACTCTATAATCCACTCTGTACTGGGAATAACTTTACCTATTGACTTTGCCCCATAATATCTGTAACTATTGAGGATTTTAATAATTATATACCAAAACTTAACAAATTCACAGATTTCTTCCAGAATTCTCAAGAAAAAACTCAAGAGAACTTAAAAAAATAGAGAGAAAGTCAAGGTGCCAGTTTGCTCATCCCAGAGAACAGATTTGATATCACTAATTTTACTGCTCTACCTAAATTGGTTTCCATCACATAAAACAAATTCAATAAAAGTTTAATGACAACTGTATGATCTATTATTAGTGATATCTCATTAATCTGGTGACAAAAGGCATACTCATACTGGCATTCTCCCTAGATGTGCTCATTACTTTTACTGCCATTGAACATACTGAATGACTAAAAAACCAAAACCCTGCTTTATTCTTCATAGGTTTGTACCACCTAAGTGCTGTTGGCTTTCCACATTTGCAGCTTTGACTTTTGTAGATTTGATTATTCATGAACTTGATTAATATATTCTCTCTGAGAATCTATAGGTTCAAGTGTGACACTATGGTCAATATCCACCAAAAGTTGTGCTGGAGGACCTAAAGATGCCTAGAGAGGTAGGCTTTTTCCTGCAGAAAGTGACCACAGAGTTGTGCTAGGGATCTAGAGACTGCTAAAGAAATAATACTAAAAAAAGTAGTGCCTTTTTAATTTGCATTTTTTCAACTTTCATGGGGGTCCTGTGCCACTAACCAGAACAAATGTGGAAGGCCCACTTTATTAATGAAAAAGTACCACTTGTCTAGAGTTACTTGCTGGAAGACTGATTAAGAAATGTTTAATTAACTGAGCTATATTAGTCCAGTTTTGCTCTGAAACCAATATTCCAAGTTCTTTCCCATCATCTTTTAAATGTAGGCCACCTGAGAAGCCTATGAAATTTGCAAGGCACCATTTGGAATCTTCACTCAAAATTGTTCTCTTAAATCTAACCAAATGCTTAATGTGATTTCTTCCTACCAAATCGTAACAACTAAACAAACTGTGAAGTCGAAGGCTTTCATGGCCAGCATCCATATTTTTTGTGGGTTTTTCGGGTTGTGTGGCTATGTTCTCGAAGAGTTTTTTCCTGATGTTTCACCAGCATCTGTGGCTGGCATCTTCAGAGATCAATCTGTCAGCTCTGCTTTTTTTCTATTTTTTAAAAATCAAGTTCTTCCATTGCTTTGCTGCCTTTTTAAACATTGTTACCAACAAAGACACCATATGAAATTATTATGCATTCATATTTGTTGACTGCTGTTTGAGCTAGACTTTGGAATTGGTGGAATGAGATTTGAAATGCAGAGATGCAGCAGAGATGTCTATGCTGTTCAAAGAGAGAAACAGGCATAATAGGTTATTCCATAATAGGTTATTGGATTTCTGTAATGTGCTCTACATGGGGCAACCTTTGTACCAAACTCGGAAGCTACAATTGGTTCAGAATACTGTATTGCATCAAGGCTGGTCACTGGATGTTCCAGGACCTGCCATATAACACCTATACTGCGAGATCTTCACTGGCTGTCTATTCGCTTCCGGGCACAATACAAGGTGTTGGTAATGACCTATAAAGCTCTTAATGGCTTGGGCCCAGGGTACTTGGAGGACCGCCTCTCCCCATACAGTCAGCCCCGCACTCTCAGATCGAGCGGAAAACATCTATTAAGAGTTCCCAAGGCAAAGTTCTCCATTGTGGCCCCGCAGACCTGGAACTCTTTACCTGACGAGCTCTGCTCAGCAACCTCTCTAGATCTTTTTAGGAAGAATCTGAAGACCTTTTTCTTCCATCAAGCCTTCCCCCATATGCCTTGATGTTATCCCTTTCTCTCTATGCATTTTGTTCGATCCAGCTAATTTGTTATATGTGTTTTAATGTGTTTTAATTGGTTTTTATATTGAATGATTGTTTAGAATGTTTTTAGAATTGTTGTATTGTTTTTAAGTGGTACGTGTGGGTTTTTTATTGTCGGGTTATGGGCTTTCACTTTGTATTGTCTTTTGATGTTAAATTTTGTAAACCGCTATGATCTCTAAGGAATAGCGGTCTAGAAATAAACTTTCATTCATTCATTCATTCCTATAGCAGAAACATGGGAACCATATGGTAGGTCCTGGAATAGATCTCTCAAAAGAGTTTTATTTTTATAATCTGATGTGAATTTTTAATATACTCAATGTCTGTAAAATTCTAGGAAAGGAAGTCTACATGGTTTCTCTTGCCCCATCTCTAGTTGCTGTGGTTCCCTAGTTGGTCTTTTTTTTTATGGAGTGAATTGAAACTTATCCTTTTTTGCACTTCTACAGAGTTTTCTTGCTATCCTCCTATGTGCTTGCAGAATAACCTTTTCCCCCCTCATAAATAATGATGTTGCTTCAAGCAGGTCAATTAAACATTATTTTTCTTCAGAAATCATCTTTCTTCAGAAAAGATTCTCCTGTTCTTTGTTGAAAAAAATTTGGCTGAAACAATAGAAGACTCTCATTTTTAAGCCTGTTAAGTCCACTCTCAAATGTTTATTAAGCCATCTTTTGTGTATTAAGATTTTCCATGGCAATTTACTATACATAAGTGTTTTTTTTTAAAAAAATCTGTGATTGCACATTGTAACTGAAACCTCAAACAATTTTAAGGTACAAGAAAAACAGACCCATATGTTTTATTGTGGATCTGGGACACCTTCTGTGTGGTCTGGTTATGTGACACTGATCATCTTTATAAAGGGAAACAAAGTGGGCTGAAAGCGTGATGTAGTTTCTTATTCAGCAATGCTGGTGTGGGAAGGATACAATGCCATCTACCCAACCCACATTTTTTTTTCATTTTTTTTTAAAATCGAATTTAATGGAGAGGCTTTATCCAGCATAGGATGCCGAGGCCTAAAGTACATGTGAGATCACACAAACCTGTGTATTACCTACATTAAGGAACACACTGCCAAGGGAGTGGAGGTGTGGTTTAAAAAACATGAGGGGAGGCAGTGGTGAGCAGGGTTCAGCACCCTGTCTGGTTATACAGTCGGCCCTTCTTATACATGGATTTGTTTATACATGGATTCAAGCATCCACGGTTTGAAAATGTTTAAAAAAGTATAAATTTCAAATATCAAACCTTGATTTTCCATTTTCATAAGGGACATCATTTTGCTATGTCATTATATTTAATGGGACTTGAGCATCCACAGATTTTGTTATCCACAGGGGATCTTGGAACCAAACCTCAGCTTATAACAAGGGTCCACTGTAATAGGTTCAAAACACACTGCAGAAATAATCCAGTTTGAGACTGCTTTAATTGCCCTGGCTCAGTGCTAGGGAATTATGGGAATTTTAGTTTATTGTGGCACCAGAGCTCTCTGACAGAGAAGGCTAAATGTCACACAAAACTACAGTTCCCAGAATTCCCTGCCACTGAGCCAGGGCAGTCAAAGCAGTCTCAAACTGGATTATTTCTGCAATGTGTTTTGGACCTTACTGCTTTGTCCATCTCTGCAAAGGATCTCTCTGCCTAAATGGTCTGATAACAAGAGTAAGTCTCATTAGAAGACAAGGAATTGAGAGGAAAGGCGGTAGCCCATAAAAATATTGGCACTTTAATTGTCCCTTCTGTTTGCTTTCATTGTGATTGGGTAAGAGCAGGAAAGCTGCTGCCTTATGTAGAATGGTGGCCAATTTCATTTCTGATGCTTAACTTCACAAAATAATTAATTCTTGTATGACAGTTTGTTACATCAGCCTTCCTCACCCCATTTTACACACACACACACACAGCCTGACTGCAAATACATGCATTTTCAAACATCGTTCTCAAGTCCTTCCCCGTTATTATAACTACTACAAGAATCTCTCTCTCTTTTTCACTTACAAGAGCCTGCACAATTATTTCGATTTGTAAATTAGAAGAGTCCCCAGAAGGAAGAAGAAGCAAGGCCACACCATTCTTCTCAATTATTACAATCTTGGGGTATTTTTTTGTGCTGTTATATTCTGTAATTTTCTGCAGTGAATCAATGCACACAGGGCAAAAATGCAGTTCTTAGCATGAAGTCAGGCCTGCAACCCTGTTGACTTCCAAAATGGGGTTGTTTTTTGTTTGCTGTATTAAGTTTTATTTGATAGTTCAAGAAGAAGATAGAATCTTGGAATAAGATAATTTCCCCTAGGATTTGAAATTCTTTTAGAAAACAGAGTATTGATATTACTTATTGGCTTATTTATAATCCACCTCTTCACCAGCTTTAGAATTCAAGGTAGCTTACAAAAGTGAAGACAAATATAGATAAAAATTCACAATACTAAAACATGTAAGCATGATGTAGTGATTTGGGAGCATAGGACTAGGACTCTGAAGACCAAGGTTCAAATCCACCCACAGCCATGAAAACCTACTTGATGACCTTGGGCAGAAAACCATGTGATACGTTCAATTTAGGGTCACTATAAGTTAGAAACAATTTGAAGGCACACAACAACAAAAAAACATGTAAATGTTAAAATATAATTAAAGTAATCATAGAATTAAGAGCACTTTAGTGTAGACAATACGGCAGATTATCAAAAACTCTTTCTCCATAAACAGTCAGTTCCCAAAGCCTTGATGAAACATGTTTTTGTCAGCTGCTGAAAGGATACCATGTGGCATCAGTCAGTGGGGTCCCTAAGGTTGGTGTCACCCGGTGCAATAACTCATAGTATCACCCCCCCCCCATTGACCTCCTAATTTCACACCATACAGAATTTTTAGTCACGTTTTTTGCACTAATGTTATCTGTAAATCATAATTCCCATATACCACTGAATGTAATGCTAATAGTGGTGACATAAACCACTAGCAAAATTAAACCACTGCTGCTCAAAAACCTGCTGCATAGCCTAAAAGTATTTACATATACATAGGGGATTATTACACGGAGGCTTACCATTGCTAAAACATGGCTAAATCATTCCCAAAGTGCATGGGTGTGACAGCCAATCGTGTTTGCCTCCTGTGATTTAATTGTCATTGAGGCATCCTGCTTCTTTCCCGTCATCAAAGCGTTCATGGAGCAGCCATTTTTCAACAATGGAAACTTGTTATTGGAGTGCCTTTCATAGAATGGCTTGACTGGTGCCAGTGGTGTCACTAGGGCTGCTCCGCAAATGCTTTGATAACAGGAGAGGAGCAGGACAACTCAGTGACAATTAAATCACAGGAGGCAAGCATAATTGGCTATCACACCTGTGTACTTTGGGAATGATTTAGCCACATTTTAGTGACGCTAAGCCTCTCTGTGATAACATCCTGAATATCTGGTTAAAGTGCAATGTTTTTAAAGAAAATGTAAAAAGAATGTTTTTTTAAAAAAATTCAAAAACCTTTAAAAATTAAAATTTTGAAATTTTGAAATTTTAGTTTAAAAAAAATTCTGGGGGCCCTCATTTCTTCTTCCACAGAGCTTCACCTCACTCCCACCATCTCTTAGAGATTTTTTAAATTGTGGCAAATGCCACAATGTTTCTGCCAAAACAGGTTTTTGAGGAGCAGTGATGTCACCTGGTGCGGTCTGCATCCTCTGCACCCCCTAGTGACGCCACTGGCACCAGTCAAGCCATTCTATGAAAGGCACTCCAGAACCTGGGGACAGCCACCCAGAAGCCCTCTTCCACATTTGCCATTGTTGTTGCTGTACCTTTAAGTAATTTCTGATGTACGGTGACCCTAAGGTGAGCCTATCATGAGGTTTTCTTGGCAGATTTCTTCAGAGGGGGTTTGCCATTGCCATCCTCAGAGGCTGAGAGAATGTGATTTGCACTGGGTTTTCATGGCTGAGCAGGGGTCAAACACTTGTCTCCAGAGTCGTAGCTCAATGCTCAAACCACTACACCAAGCTACCATCACATAAATCTCTGAAGGTGCTGGAATTGACAGAATGGCCTATTTTTCTGATTAAAAGAGACCAACAGCAATATATATTTGTCAGCTGCTGAAATACACACACACACACACACAC
>NC_056522.1:219725829-219793397 GCF_019175285.1 Sceloporus undulatus
GGACAAATGTAGGACAAAATTTCCAAATGGAGGGCACTTTTTAAATATAAAAATGAAGGTCACGCAAAAAAATTTTGCTGATTTTAAAAAAATGTTAAGATAAATGCATGTTTCTGAGCTTCTATAGACACTTGCCTCACCATGCCCCCCGCGCAAGACGCCAAAGCGCCCGGCGCAATCGGCACAGGACCGGGCGGGGGCGGTCCAAGGCCTCGCCGGGCCGCATCCGGCCGCGGCGCAGGTTGCCTATCCCTGCTCTATATTCACTAGGGTTATAAGCACAAGACCCCTGTGAATATGGAAAAAACGCATATATAATTGCTTGAACTCTTTGTTCTACTGTCACCATTTGTCCCTCCCCCTCCCCTGCTTTGTACTGTGAGGGTAAGCCGGGTCTGAAGGGATTAAGGCTCCAGTGCACTCTTGGAGGTTTCTGTTTCCACTCTGCAACTGCCCAAAGTGCTGCAATTCAACTGCATTGTCTCAGCATGTTCTATAGGCTTCTTCTCAGTGTCAGGACAAGAGAAATATTAGCAAGGACAACACACCAGAATTCGGTTGTCACTCACAAGATTGTAAAGGCCTAAGGCTGGATTTTAACCACATCCCGCCTTCAGAAGTGATTTTTGACAGTTAAGTGAAAGTGCTACTTTGGTATCTCCATGGATTTTAAAGTAGGTTACGTTCCAGACAGACCTCCCTAGCTGTTTTTGGGCACTTCCTGATATTAAAAAGTACTTGGTAATCTGAAGATATCATAATCCATCAGGTGAAAGCTTTTCAAATGATCAGTTAAATCTCAGAATTATTGGGCTTGACTTATTACTACATTCTGCTTCCCTAATAGATGCTCTTGCAATCAGAGTTTGGTAATGAACTTGACTTTCAACATCTTATTCTCTTTGTTGACAATATGAACAGAATGAGTGGGCCAGACCCTGTAGTGTGTAATGAATATAGATAGTACTTGATAAGAGTTAGATTTAATAAAATATGAGTCTTTGTGAGTTCAGTTTTCATTCCTTTCTAGATTCTAGGAAAGCAAAGTATAGTTTCCACAGATATTCCAACTGCAGAATAGGAAAAGAAATACATCAAACATAGCACTGTTGATCACATCTGATATTTGGACAGTTTGTTCCTCCTTAGGCCTTCACATTGACCGTGAGTCAGTTGTTGCTGTTGTTTGTGTGCCCTCAAGTTGTTTCTGACTTATGGCAACACTAAGGCAAACCTATCATGCCCCTGAGGCTGCGAGGATGTGCTTGTTCAAAGTCACCCAGTGGGTTTCATGGCCCAGTAGGGAATTGACCTGGTCACCAGAGTCGTAGTCCTAACTTAAACCATTATGCACACTGGCTCAGTATGCCTAGTTAATTCCTGATGCCATGACAAATTTCTGTTTAGATAAGTTCTCCCTGCCTGTTCAACTTAGCTGGAAAAGCATTTCTTTATTATATATTTCATGGAATATTGGGTTACAAGGATAACTGATGTAAATGTAGAATTTGCATATCAATTTCATACTTATTACTTCAAAAGAACATACAGAGTACGTTTAAAGTAAAATAAGAATTTTAAAAGCATCAGAATTTATCCGAATGATGCATTAAAGTGAAGCAAATTTAAAAGATTGAAAAAATGCTGAGAGCAATGCAATTATATTTAGCAGCCTGTAATTGTTCAAGGAAAAAGAGGTTGATATTCAATGCAGTTTGGGCATGATGGCTTAGGAGAGATCATTTTCATCAAGCCTAAAGGACAAGTGCATTTGAGACATGATTTGAAAGCAATTGCTTGAAGAAAGCCTGTTTCAGCTTCCCAAATTCCCAGGCACAGTATTTCAACTTACTGTAAATCCCCAGTTTGGAGACTAGTTCAGGTTAATGAAGACAAAATTTACATTTAGTAGCCAGAGGGGAAGAATATAACAAGCAGGAAGTCACTCATTTTGTAAAAATCCAGTTAATAGCAAATGTCCTTCCGCACACCCATCACAAGGCAATGAAGTGTTTAGTACAAAATGGAAACTAGAACTGGATGAAGAGAAGGGTGGGGAAGAGTCACAGCTAATGAACAAGGTCACCCTTTTCTCTGGAATAGGGTGTTCATGGCCCAAACTGTGTTACATCTTTATTACCTGAGTGGTAGTTTCAATATGAACAATATAGAAAACAACAATTTATGCAATATTTAAAATACAATTAAACCAATAAAGGTTAGCCCAGGAGCTAGCAACCTGGTGCCCTCCAGATAGAATCACAATATAAATGAAGCCAAACAATACAATACAATACAATACAGATGCTTTAGATGGATGTTCTTCAGACATTTTATATAAACAGCTTAGGTTTATAACTATAAACAAATACAATAAATGCCCATACAATAAATGTCCAGTTAGAATGAGCAATGGCCAGGGAATATGGGAGTTGCAGCCCAAAACGTTTTGTGTAACCAAAGCTGCTGCCATACTACAAAATTCATGCAGTTTGACACCACTTTAACTTTCATGGTTCCATCCTATGGAATCTTGGGATTTGTAGTTCGTTGTGATACCAGAGCTCTCTGACAGAGAAGGCTAAATATCTTACAAAACTACAAATCCCAGTGTTTCATGGCACTGAGAAATGACTGTTAAAAGCAGTGTCAAACTGCACTGATCTGCAGTGTACGTAAATGCAGCCCCTATTGCTGCCTCTGTGTCCATAAAATATAGAGAAGAAGATAAAATGCTAACCTGAAAAAAACACAATTAAATTAAACAATTAAATTCAACTAAAAACTTCCAATGAAATGTTGAATTAAGTTCTTTAAATCAGTTACTAGGCAGGGAATTCCATAGTTGGAATACAACAGTATCTCTAATATCTGTAATTCTGATGGCAGCAAGAAAGCAGATACTCAAAAATTCATTTCATAACCCTAGGTGGATTGATATGGGTGGAAGCTGTGGATTGTATTTCATTTCAAACCACTTATGGCTTTAAAACACTTCAAATTTGCTTGGATTCCAAGTGATTAAGCAGAATATAAATATTATTATTATTATTATTATTATTATTATTATTATTATTAAATTGAACCTGGGATCAATCATATATCCAGCACAGCTGGCACAAAATGGGTATAATATAACCAATTATTCCTCAGTTTGAATGTTGAACACTATGGACACAAGGTGACTTGCCATCCTTAACACCATCTTTGAAATAACCTCTACTAGCTCAGGTTGGAAGGACTGTTAGTTGTCCCAATTCTATCTAATAATCGAAACACATCAGGCACACAAATTGGTATTGAAATAAACTGTTCTATCATACTAAATATTGGTACATAAAGAGAGTAGCATGGTATAGTGCAGTTCTGGAGACCACTTGAATTCCAGCTAGGCCAGGGAAACCTACTGGGTGATCTTGGGCAAATTACATTATCTCAGCCTCAGAGAAAGTCAGTGGTAAACAAAGAAAACTGCATGATACAGTTATCTTAGGGTCACCCTAAGTCAGAAACGAACTGAAGGCACACCACAAAATAACAACAACAACAATAATGACAGGCAACAATTGGTAGATTGTTGGATGGTAGATAGGTATCCTTTGGACAAAAGTTTCTTCTCCTTACAAATGGCTGATGCTGCACCTGAAAAATGGGTACATGCATCTACACTATGCCCTCTATCAAGTCAGCTTTCTGTTGGATATCCTTCCTGAATCAGCTTGCAGAAGTAGCTGCTTTTTCATTTGCAGACTGGACATTTTTGAGTAGCACATGCTGATTTAGAGGGACTGCAACATGTCCAGCAAGAGGTTTGACGAAATGGGAGAGGGAATGAAAATAAGTCAATGTCTACTCAATATGCCCCTTATCTGATTCACTTCCCTGCTGTAAAGCCCAATGCTTCTTAATGCTTTTGGGTGGCGCCTTTGGCCGTCAGTTAAGTACCGTACCCAGTGACTTCTGAAACAGTCTGAAGAGACCTTTTAGCTAACTGCCCAATGCAACTCTATATTTCCTTGAAGCAAATACCAATTTTATCACTAACTACATCATTAATCACTTGGATAGGCAACTGCTTTGTAATGTCCCTCATCTCAGATACCAACCTGTTCCTCATTGTATTATTTTCTTTCTTTCTTTCTTTCTTTCTTTGTTTGTTTTTAGACAGTCTATATAAATACACATCATTTGACACAGTATACACTGTGAGCCCTGGATGACTAGTTCAGTTGTTAATTTAGTATTTTGAAGTCCACTAGTCCATCTCATATGTTGTAAAAAAATCTGGAGGCTGTTCCCAATAGGGTTCCCCCAACCTTAATTTAAATATCCATACTGAATGTTTAACATTTTTTCACCCATATACACATTCAGACCATAAAGAGCATGCATAAATGTATTTCCAAGTAAAACAATCTTTCATGAAGCTCTTCTGTGAAAATCAAATTTAATGAAATTCTAACTAGATAAACACAAAAGGCTTGGTTTATATTGAGACTATAGTATAAGGACTCCCCAGTTTTTCACACATTTCCCCCTCCATGCACATACTAGGATGCATGCACAGGCTATTGATTCTTGCAAGATCTAAGGCATATTTCCCATATCATAACCATGATTTCCCACTTTTCCTGAAGCTATATCTGCTTCAGAGCATGTGCAGCTTTCACTGCAGCAACAGGTGAGTATGAAAATTGCACATACTCTTCTCAGTGGCCAGTTATCCAGCAGTGATCCTGCAGGTGGGGAAAACATGAAAACAGGTGTCTGCAGAGCATTAGAGCTGCATCTGTGCTGTGAGCAAATCAGCCCCCCCCCTCCCATTTTAGTACACTGAAAATGGAGCACTTTCTTATCTCAGGCAAATGTTACAAAATTGTGTGTGTCATCTTATTTTATGGCTTACATGGCAGATAAAGAATCAAACTCATACACAAATCTTTCATACTTTTGAAAAACACAGTTCCATGGAAGAGCTCGAAATCAGTTTCAGGCAATGTAATTTCATAAAATGAAGTGAAATGAAGGAAACTGTCATACACTTTTCAGTCTCTCTGTATTTTATAGGAATGTATAATAGCTGTTCACATGAAAGAGAAAGTGTAACAAATAGATTCGTAGTATAAAAGTGAATTTTGACCAGTGCAGTTTTCACACTGGCATTACAAAGTACTTCTAGTCTTGCGTGTGAACGAGTCGCATGCCATCAGATTGCAAAGCTATTCACTTTGAAATTCATACTTTTTCATGAGCAATGCACTCAATCCAGGGGACCACTGCAGTGATATACTGAATGTGGCATGTTTTCCTCTCCCAAGCCTTTCATTTCCATCATCAGCCAAACTCTGAATATAAAGTTAATTTTAATAAGAAAATAGCATGAAACAGGAAAAGGTGTTTTATATGCATTAACTTGCTCTTATATCTACTTTTCATTCTGGGAAAGTGAATAATAGTTTTTTTTATAATTTAGAAGTAGGCAATGTTTTTGTCTTCATACATTCTACCTACCTAAAATTAAGAATTCTAGTAAATAAAACTGTTTGAATATTACCATGCACCCTCCAGCTATGCTAAAAACCAAATGTATATCTAACCAGGTTTTTCTCTCTTTTTCCCCTCACTCTTGTGTCTTCTTTCATGTCTCTCTACATTTTCACCAGATTACTTAGGCTGTTGCTCATCTACTCTCCCTTTTGTGGGGGCAGGTCTTCAAGCAGATGAGAGGTCTTGTCCAGGAGGCCAGACTACAGTTGGCCAAATTCATCTCATAGGCTAGTAGTTCCCAACCCCTACCATCTTTTTCCTTGATGCAGTTTTAAAATTAGGGATGAGAAAGCTTATGCAATCTGAGGTCCTTCATAGCCCTCGGAAAGAAAGCAGCTAGGGAATCCATATGAGATGTGGGTAATACCAAAGCCAAAAATAGATCAGTACCCCCCATTCTCACACATCTATACACATCCCATTTATCATCAGCCATACCCACTCACACACATCCATACATGTCCTTTCACATTCATTTATCCATACATGCACTCACTCTTATTAGTCTCTGCTCTTTTCTCTCTGTCTCTCTCATCGCCTCTTACTTCATGACTTTTTTCCTTTCTTCCATTTTTAGTGTTCGATTTTCTCCCTCCTACTCTTCTTCCCAGAAATTTAGGCTTCTTCATGTTATTACTTGGGACCTTTTCCTTCTAAGCCTAACTGTTGCGTGATAGAATGACAGACCGTTGACAGTCATAATACAACATAAATAAAGTACTACTGGCATTGTTTTGAAAAGAGATAATTTTAATCGCAATTGAATATTGTTTTCCTACACGTATCCACAAGGGAAATGCTCAGCAACTGCTCAGCAAATAAATTTTGAGTGTGTGTTTGGAATAAGTGAGCAATATGTTAAACAGGAAACAATAGACCAAATCCTACTCTGTAACAATTCCCATGATCCTAGCAGCATTATTTGAAAAGCCATGTGATACATACATGAGATCCCATCTTACAACTAACATTTTTGATGCATACAGTACAGTGAGCCCGCGCCATACACAAGCTTCCCTTCTGTGGCTTTCAGCATATGCTGAAGCCGTGGCACAACATTATGAATAGCATGAGCACGCACCCTATTATTTTCAACGGGGTGCGAGCACACGTGATTTTCCCCTTACGTAAGGGAAGGGAGGACTGTACTTGGGATTGCTTGCATGCACAAAAAGAGATTCTGTATGAACAATCTTATTTATTTATTAAAATACTTATATGTCCCAATTACTTTAGGGGTAGCAGTTAGTTTAGAAAATGTAATTATTCCAATCCCTACCCCATCCTAGAAATTCCACAATAAGCTATTAGCAAAATAAGTAGAACACACATAAAACAGCTAGCTACTTCATGCAGCTTAATAAACCAATTTAAAATTAATCTTTCCATTGATTTTATGTGTTTATTTTTCCAGGCTTCTGATTAGGACATTTGAAATCCTTATAACTGTCCTATTAATATACAGTAGTTATAAACAAGTCCTCATGTGGTATGACACAGTTTCTCCCATCCATATCTCAACCGTTTCAAAATAAACACATGTAAACCTACCACTTTTTTAAATGGATCATACCAATAAAAATTAAATCAAGTACCTACTGTGCAAATAGAAGGTTATAATAAAACTAACATTAATGTGCCTCATGAAATATTCTAAAAGATGGGAAATGTCTTTAAAATGCACTTAGATTCTAGACTCTGTAGCACTATATCAAATTTACTGGCAGAGGTAAGCTTCCAGAAGTCTTAAGATACAAATCCCTTGCAAGCCTTAAAGAATAAGCCATCAGCTCCTATAGTCAGTAGAACATCAGCAAAACAAGAGATCAACTCCTTTGACACATATCTGTACTTTACTTTGAAAATGGACATCAGCAAATTTAACTTCTCCCTTTAATTCATGAAGCGGACTGGTAAATTACAGTTGATATGGATTTTCATTTTCCCCAGTTAATCTAAATATACCTTTCCCAGATAGCTTAATCATACTAACGTAGAGTTAGCATGCGCTATGGGGAAAGTGATAAATATAGATGCTTGTGCTAGGCAGGGTAATTGCTAAGCTCTTGCAAAAGCTAAGCAAATTACTGACAGTCCTCAAGCAGCTTCTTTTTGCAGCTTTCATAAAAGTAAGATTTAAAAGGAATTTTCTCTATGGTAGTCGGCCAACCTATTAATAGTCAGTCAACTTAGTGCTTACTATTTGTTTACAGGGATTAATTCTAAACCTCTAGAGATTGTAAATCCTCAGGCTTTCTAGTCAATGGCTTGGACCCAGATTTTTTCTTCCATTAATGAAAATCTCTACCATTCATGGAGGGAATTGGAATCCCATGGAGATTTCCTTTTAAAAGCATGGACAAAGTGTAGCTCTGAAGCCACACATACCCTGCCCCCCCCAGTTGCTTTGCAGCCTTGACATCCTCAGACTGCTTTTTTTCCACACATAAAGGATAAATTAGGTCTCCTGAAATTCACCAGAAAAGACAGGAGGCCCTCTCCTCATACTGTGCTTTTTTTTAAAAGCCAGTTTTTCAAGACTGGAATTGGCCACTTCTATTATTATCTTCTTTTTTAATGGCATTATTTGCCCGAGTCTGTACAGCAACCAAAGGTTGTCAGGACAAAAAACTGGCTCCTGGACTGAACAAAACTGCCCATGTTTGTGCTAAATAAAGGTGGGAGGGGTGGCGGTTTTCTCTGATCCGTGCTGTTCTACTGAACCCTCTAGAAGAATATGGGATGTGGCACTGGGGGCTGCAGTGTTGGAGAGAAGGAACTGAAAACAGTTTCCTTTATCCAACATCAGCAGAACTTTGCTGAGTCAAAGTCTGGATCCAATCCCATAGTCTGAACTACTCAGCTACTGCTGTTTTTAGTAGTAGAGTCCATGAATTTCAATTGAGGTGAGCTTTTTACAGTTTACACCAATCTCATCACAATGTACAAGTGTATATATTCTCTAGGGCCTAAATCCAACAGCCAGTCTCCACTTACATAGACCCAGAGAATCAATGGGATTTATGTAAATATTGACCCACCACTCAGTAATTCATTCAATGGGCCTACTTGACCTGGAACTAGTAATTGGATTTAGGCCACTGGTTTCAATTTAAATGCTTAATTTTGTGAGACCCGACAGCAGTGGTATGATGTTTTCTGTACAGGTATGACAGGTTAAGTGCTGGATACATGTACTTGACCATAGAACCTAAATGCTATTTCCAAGGAAGATTGGATTCTATACTGAAACCTGCCTCAGGTTTTTATACAATGAAGCCATAACCATATAACAGTACATTTCCAGCAATGATAATTTCAAAGTCACACAATTTTCAGAAGGGTCTTTCTGAAATCTTTGAAATTACGCACAAGCACAAGCTAAAGGAACAAAGATTGCTTTGAGACAGGCACAAGGCATTCCAAGGGAATATACTGTGTTATACACAAGTAATGAGGGGGAAAATATGCCTACACATTCACCAGCAGAAAACAGAACAGGTATAGAATCAGAAGGAGACAATTATCCCAAGCACCCATTTCCCCTTGAGTTATAGTTTCAATTTCTTTTTCTCTTTTCACCATCCAGTCTGATAGAACTGCTTGTCTCAGAAAAGATTTGAAAGAATAAACGTGCAGTAGTAAAGACTGCAAAGAAAAGATCCTTGCCTAGAAGACTGCCTCTACAGTTTCTGGAAGCATCTTAGAAGAATGCTGCCAAAGTTTACACATATGATTTTAACTGATTCGCAAATACCCTGCTTTCCCTAAAAGTTTATAGTGGCTTTTCAAATGAAAAAAGATATAAACACTATCATAGAATTGCAGTAACAAAAATAAAGTAATAATAATGAATACTAACTTTTCCAAATATAGTAATTTTTCAATCCATAACACAGAAAGTCCAAAACAGTGACTGGAAATCATTTTGAAATGAAATGACAAGGATGAAAATGAGCAAAGAGATCCAGCACTCCACTCTCCTATTGTACGTATAAATCTGACAGGATTCTATACAGACACCCACCTCAGGTTTTTATGCAATGAAGCCATAACCATATAACAGTACATTTCCAGCAATGATGGTTTCAAAACCACAATTTTCAGAAAGTTCTTCCTGAGACCTTTGAAATCACACACATACACATAGAATTATCTGTTTCTCTCCTCTTTGCTTGCTCTAACCAGTGTGCGCCTTTATGTAGGTATGTGGTTTTGTGAGGCATGAAATGTAAACAATTCTGGTTAGTTAACACTAGCCATTGTTGTTATTGTGTGCCTTCAAATTGTTTCCAAGCTATGGTGACCCCAAGGAGAACCTTATCTGAGGTGACCCAGTGAGTTTCCATGGCTGAGAGGGGATTTGAAACATGGTCATCAGAATCATAGTCCAACACTGCAACCACTACACCATGGTGTGGATCAGTATTAGTCATAATGTGCCCTAGATACATGCCAGTCCAAGCTAGGGTTGCACAAAAACAGGAAACAAAAGAATAGATTAGATCCTGCTTAGCAGAGGAGGGAACTCAAATCCATGGCAAGTTTCCAGTCTAGTATGGGTAGGGATCATGTGGCCCTTAAGATGTATTTAGATGACAATTCCCAGCCTCAGCAGCCAACATAGCCAATGCCAAAGAATCCTGCAACCTGCAGTCCTGTCACCATATGATTCGTACCCTTGCTCTAATCTGTTGTTGTTGTTGCGTGCCTTCAGTTAGTTTCTAAGTTATGGCAATTCTAAAGTGCTAATCATGGAGTTTTCTTGGCTAGTTTCTTCAGAGAAAGTTTGCAATGGTCTTCCCTTGAGCATGTGATTTGTCCAAGGTCACCCAGTGGGTTTTATGGCCAAACCCAGGAAACAAACCCTGGCCTGTGCATTCACAATTGGGGAACTTGACCTTAACACCATATTTAGCCATTTATGTCCCAGAACAGATGGGCAGGAAGGAGCATCCCAAGGCCATTCCAGCCATAAATGGTTCAGGACCACAGTGACCTCACAACCCACTCCAAAAGTGGGTCATTGCCACTGGCCCCAACCCACACTGCCATTATCCAAGCTCCTTTTTGCTTCAGTCTAAGGGACTGGAGCATGGCCTCAGCATGGCTTCTGGTCATGTTGGAGACATGAGGTGTATAAATGGTACATGTCCAAAAGCTGCTTCTTTAGGCTTGTGTGTTTTGGGCCTAAGTTGCCTCCCCTCCCCCCTCCCCCCAGCAAATGAATTACCCACAGAGAAGGAAAGTAAGCATTTTGTCAGGAATGGACTGAGAAAATTAATTTTATAGCATCACCTACAGTATCCTGTGATACAGGATTCTATGTGAAAAGTTGGGGAATTTTTTCCAATTATGTGATATTCAAAGTAATCTATAAAAGCACTGTGAAATATTGTTGTTGCTGTTACATGACTCTGACTTCAACTAATGACGATCGTGTGTATTAGACACCTCCAATCCCCCCCTGTCCTCAAGTGCTCTGCTCAAGTCCTGCAGGCTCAAGCCTATGACCTCCTTGATTGTCTTTCCACCTAGTATGTAATCTTCCTCTCTTTCTACCACCCTCCACCTTTCTTAGCATTATTTTCTTTTTTTAATGACTCATGCCTTCTCACAATGCAGCTGAAGTAAAGCAGCCTCAGTTTAGTCATCTTGGAGTCCAGGGTGAATTCAGGCTTCATCTGTTTAAGGACTCATTTCTTTGTCTTTTTGGCCATCCACATTATCCTCAGCACTCTTCTGCACCACATCACAAATTAGTTTATTTTCTTTCTATCTGGTTTCTGCACTGTTCAGCTCTCACATCCATAACATGGTGATGAGAAATATAATGGATTGGACAATCCTCACTTTAGTGTTTTATGTCTTTGCACTTTAGGATCTTGTCTAGTTTTTCCATAGCTGCCCTCCCCAGTCCTAATAGTTTATTGCACAGGCCCTGAACGGGCCTGTTGTGTTACAAAAGGGAGCAGGATGGGAATGGGAGGCGGCATAGAATGCAGTTTACTGCACAGGAGAACGCCGCCACCACCAGATGTGTCCATTCTGTTCAGGATGCATTCCTCAGGGACCGATTTTTGGGAACTGTTTAGAAGTACTCCCGAAAATTGGCCCCTGGGGAATGCAGCCAGAACGGAATGGGAATTTACGACGGCGGTGGCAGCATTCTCCTGTGCAGTAAACTGCATTCTATGCTGCCTCCCGTTCCCATCCCACTCCCTTTTGTAACGTGCCAGGCCTATTCCAGGGGCCTGTGCGATAAACTTAATTGTCTCCTTCTGATTTCCTGACAGCAATCTTTGTTTCGATCAATGGGTGATCCAAGGTAGGGTCATTTTTTAAGCTATTTTAATTTCCTCATCATCTAGGTTGGATTTGTATAAATATTCCATGGTACTGGAGAAAAACAAACCTTCCAAATATTTTCTATTCATCTTGTTGACAAATGAAAGACTGTATGTTTTAGGAATTATGAATCTCCTATCTAGAAAGAAAATGTGGTATGCAATCAACAATTTATTTGTGTTCATAATGACTATTTTAAACACATCTTTTTGGATAACAATGTTTAAAACAAAATATATTTTATGGAGCAAAATCCCTACTCAGATATAAAATATGTATTGTAGACATCTCGCTGGCTGAATATATATATTTAAGGGTGGGGGGGGGGGGAGGAAATATTCAGCATGACTCATCTTCTTTTCAAATTGTTTTTTATATTCTTATTAGAGTTGCCACTGCATTTTGCACCAGGGAGAACTCAGGGTATGTATAGATGGCGTCTTTGCTAAGGCATGTAAAGAGTAATACACAGAGAGACCCTAAGGATAGAATGAATATTCACCAAATATTTGAAAAAATTGTCAAAACCATGGTTCTTTAGTGTCTGGAATCCCTGAAGAAGAGAGTCTTGGAGTGACAACAATCTTTACCATTCTGGCTTCATTCTGCAGAAAATTAAGAGGTATGTTTTTGTGCATGTAATTTCTTGTCTTCTGTGTCTACTAGTTGATGGTTAAAATCCCTTGTTCCACCATAGCCATTTTTTCACATCCTTCTGGGCTTCTTGAAAATTGACTCTGTGAGGTTTCCAAGCACTCCAGAGACAATTTGTGGGGATATATTGGGAAGATGCCATGGGGAAGGAATCATACCTATTCTTGTTCTCCTGGGTTTCAGTGTACTACCTGGAGAAGTCAACCACTGCATCATATTCAGAGTGCTTAAATATAAGACTTATATATATCTAAAATTAGGAATTTAGATCTATTTTATTTGAAAAGCATTAATACAATTGAAAGTGTAATTTTAAGTATTGGAAATTATTCCCACTTTGTGTCGTTAGAGGCAGGCTTACACAAGGGCTGACAAACGTGTTCAAGGACCGCAGCAGTAGTCCTGCGCATTTTACTTGGGAGTAAATACAAACAACCCTATTGAGATATACTTCTTTATAAGCATGTGACTCTAAGGTGGAGAAGCAAAGAATAAAAAGGGGAAGATAACAAGCAAAAGATTGAGTGACATTTACTTTAATATACTCATTGTAAACACTTTCAAAGGAACATGGTTTCATAATTAATCACTGTCTCAATAATCCTGAAAGTTTTTTTTTTTAAAAAATGTTTGGTATCTGCTTTGTTAGTTTAAAGTGTTTGCTTTGTTTCTGAAGTAATTATTGAATATAACCTTTGCCCTATGTCTCAGAAAACTGATGCTGTTCTAAACTAAGTATAATTAAAAACTTAATCAAAATAGAAAACCATCACAAAAGCAATTACAATTGAACGTTGCATTACAAAACATGCAGTTATTAGCTGAACCTACTTTCCTAGCATAAAATTAATAATAAATTGAAGCTTTCTGATAAAGGCCTCAAAGTAAACAACAAAATAATATCTACATTTGTGAAAGAGAAATACATAACAATAAAGAATAAGAAAATTAGTTTTGGCAGATTAGGGCCAAATGAAGCGGCTTCTGGCTGCTTTGTGGGCATAGCGTTCAGACAATGCACATCCCCAATGTGGCCAGAAGCCATGGGGAGAGTTGGGAAAAGCTGGCACAAAAAGGAGCTTTGAGATCAGGCCATGTGGTCACCACAGTCTCTGCCTGACCGCGGCCAGAGCAGCCTTTGGCTGCTCCTTTTGGCCAGTCGGTTTTGCCCCAAAGAATTCAAAATCCTTCTTTTGTATATTGGTAAACATACCTCTCCAATGAAAATAATAGGCTAAGAAAAAATGATCATCATAGGAATTAAATCCAGAACAAGTAGGACTGTGAAGCAATATAACTCAAATTCAGACAGAGTGGCATTGCCCCCAGACAGTGAAAGCAGAGTATAATCCTAAATACATATGTGTGCATGAGATACAGTTCCATAATCTTGGACATCTGTTGCTGGACAGGACTATTGACATTTTAGGGCTGATCAGCATTTAGCTTTTGAAGCTTTCATGAACACAGAAAAATGTTAATAATGTTCAAGGGGGTTATTCACTTCATGAGAGAAAGTTTATGGCTGTATTATATTTGTCTTCATGATGGCTGCAGAGAAACATAACAAGGCTATGCTTTTCTTTCACATATTCACTCCCTTATTCTTTTTTAAATAGCCTTGGTTCATAAAGCTTGTTAAAACATTATAAAAATTTCCCTAAATCTCATAGCTTCCACTAGTCAAGAAGAAAGCACCAATTATTAGAAAGCCAGTTGTACAAATAAATATAGTTGCTTTATTTTTGATCAAAGCTACAATTTGAAGTTTTAAATTCTTGACTTTGATCAAGGCAAGAAAACACCTTTTCCATTCGAAAGAGTGAAAATTCAGTAAAGAGCCGTTTCAGCCTTGAGTCACTTTACTTCAAATTATCTACTACATTAGTTAGCTGGAAGCTAAAATAACAGTTTTAACAGAAAACAACTTTCTTCAGGTTCTATAAAATGAATTCCATATTTATAATAATCGCCAGTGTAACATAGATTAAGCTGATAAGTAACTGAATACAAAAGTAAATACTATATTAGCCATTCAGTCATAGGCATATGGTCTTATTAAGGAGGTCCCATTAAAAACAACTTACTATCATGTATAAATGAATTTAAAAGGAAGTTCTACAACTGGCCACAGGCATTTGTTATATCTATACTTTTCAGTATTTTAGTCAATACTGCATAAAAATGATCACTTACATCATTTATAAATATTTTTACCCTCATATTTTAGACCAAGTCACTGATTTTAAAAATTAAATATTAAGGTTCCATATGTTTTCTTGGACCTTTTTTATTTGTATGCGGTCTCTCATAGTAATGTTTATCCTTTTCCTCCCTCACTATATAACTGTCATGCTCTGGCCTATGAAGGAGTTGACCAGGCAGGCCCAGCTTCATCAGGGCTAGCCTGGAAGAAGAGACTCCTCCCTCCATAACTGTCATACTCCGGCCTGTGAGGGAGTTGACCAGGCAGGTCCAGCTCCACCAGGCTTAGCCTGAAGAAGAAGAGCCCTCCCTCCAGTCCATCTGCCTTGGTCCAGGCCTCAGAGGGAAAGAAGAATACTGGACCTGACACCCCCCCCCCCCCATCCCTTCTCCTTTTGTGTCATGTCTTTTTAGATTGTAAGCCTGAGGGCAGGGAACCGTCTATTATCCCCTCTGTTGTAAGCTGACCGGATTCCCAGTGATTGGGCAGCATATAAATTATTATTATTATTATTATTATTATTATTATTATTATTATTATTATATTCAAGGCAACTTTTAAATTAGGAATTTAATACAGTCGCCCCTCTTTTTTCGCAGGGGATCTGTTCCTGACCTCCTCCCCCCACAAAAATGGAAAATCTGCAATATTCAAGCCCCATTTATTTGAATGTGTACCACGCCATGGGTGTGTCCATTTTGTCCCCCTCCATTTACTCCCCGTGAATGGGTGAGGGACGCGGATATCAAGTCCGCAAAAGCAGAGAGGTGACTGTACATGCTATATGGATGTGTTTGTAACTATATGGTACAGGATACAAATGCTCAAGCCATACTTGTGTGGGCACTATGTTTGCAAACTGCATATATTTTCTTTCAAAGATTTCTTGTTATTTAGAAGCTTACTAAAACCTCTGCTTCTTTACGGGAGTGAGGAACCATGTAGAAATAGCTTTAAAGCAAAGGCATGTGAAAATAGTTGTTCCCCTTGAAAAATACAACTCCCTCTAGTTGTCCAATGATTGCTATCCCTTTGTGGCTATTTGCAGAATAGGATAGACATGTATGTAGATTGTACCTAACTGTACGTGGCAGTCATATATTGTAGTCATAGATAGTTAATGGTGTTATCACTGATAATGGCCAACCTCCTCTGAACAAATCTTGCCAAGAAAACTCCATAATAGGTTGACCTTAGGGTCGTTGCAAGTGGGAAATGACTTAATGGCAAACAACAATGACAGTATTGCTTTAAATATTGCACACAATTCAACTACCCATCCAGTGAATTCTTGTGTCTTACATGGAGAAATATGGGACAAAACCTAACTAGCATCTTACTGAGATCACAGAAATGGGAAAAGAAATTTAGACCATGGGTGCAACATTCCTGCCCTGCTACTTCACAAATGCAGTAGATGTTTGTTTATAACAAGAAGGTCTGATGTCACACAAACAAAAGGAAAAAACAAACTTCTCAAGAGTCCAGTCATGAGAAGAAAGGAAGAATTGTTCAACAGAAGTGAATCTGAAGCTTGTAAAGCTATGATACTGAAGACAAAAACTTTCTAGAATTGCCAGTCACTGATTTATTTTGTGAGTTCATCCCTAGCTATAGAAATACATTACCTGATCTAAGTCAAATGCATAGCCAGAACAAGAATGTCCAATGCAAGCATTGCTTTAAAATTCTTTCATCAAAATATACCAAATCATGGCAATATTTTCACCTAGCAAGGTACAAGTAGTGGAGTACAGTCAAATATAGTGTGATAGAAAATGCTGTTTTGGTTTATGCGTTTCCAGGTCAGTAGAAAAAATGCTAACAGTAATGAAAACAGCTTTACTTATAACATAGCCACAAACTGGAAAAGTTTTATTTATAATGATTTAGGACTGAGAATGGAAAACAAATTCAACTGGATTTTCCAGCTTCAAGTTAAAGTAGCTTTTTGACACTTCCAGAGATTCACATGTGTGAGGCTTATGGAGAATTTCATAAAAATAAAATGTACACAACACTCTGAGTACTTTATGAAAGGCCAACTACTAAATGTTCATATAATTGAAAAAATATGCACGTTAACTGAAATATGTAGAGAAATTCTCACATCAGGGAAAATGTGTTTAAATACACAATTAAATTCCATTATTTATAAATAAATAAATAATAATCAAAGTTTCACAACCCGATATGAAAAAAGAAAAAAAAAATGAAAGTGGGCTTCAGAGAAACAAAACAAAACAGAGCTTTCCCCATCCCTGAGCACAAACGGATAAGATCAGAAGAGCCCACAAAGACTGCATGGTGCCTTGAAAGAGTTCTAAACAAATCAAATTCTGTCTGACATAGTTATTAGTTTAAAAGCCTTTTTCTTTATTGCTTTTCCCTCTGCATTTGTTATTTGGTTGGTTAGATTTTCTATGTGAAAACTAATTACAGAGCCTATTTTAACTTTATCAAAATCAACAGGACTTTTTAATGATGCACTGTTAATATTAATTATACTTAATTCTTTTTTTTTAAAGTCTAGCTCATGGAATAGGGCAAGACTACCCTTAAATTGCCCCTTCTGTACTCCCAAGACCAACAAATTCAGGTGTCTCTACTGCATCCTTGAAATATTGTAGGTTTTGTTTTATCTACAAAATTATAAAAGTTGGTAGGAACAAAAACTGAAGTATTAAGTACCATTTAAATTCAAAACAAGTATCTTTCAAGGCACATATGACACATTTACTTTATTATATATCTTTCATAAAAATTATTGAGACATATTTCCTTACCTGGGGATATTATGTAGAAGAAGTCTTTAAATTCATCCATCCATACCTCTGCAAGTCGTCTATTGTTCTTATTAATTACATGACCAGTACCACCAGGAAAGGTATAAGGGGTAGCCTTTCGAAAAACGTGGCCAACATGTGAACATGTTACAATCTCAAGTGAGCCTCCACATTGCCAGATCTGAAATTTAGGTAGTAAATAAAAATCAATCAACTTATTGTCAGACATACAATGAAGGCTTAAGTATTAAGATATTCATCATACTAGGATAACATTTAGTAGGCAAAGCTCAAGCAATATCCTTGAGACATCTGAACAAATTACACTATATTTACTTGGGAATTATCACTCTAATTTTGTAGGACTTAGCGACACGTAAATTGACAACTTAAGAGAATGCTGCCAGCAAATTCTCAACTCAGGTCCAAAACACACTGCTGAAACAGTCCAGTTTCAGACCGCTGTAACTTCCCTGGCTCAGTGCTAGGGAATCCTGGAAATTGTAGTTTATTGTGGCACCAGAGCTCTCTGACAGAGAAGGCTAATTGTCACATAAAGCTACAATTTGCAGAATTCCTTAGCATTCAGCCAGGGCAGTTAAAGCGGTCTCAAACTGGATTATTTCTGCAGTGTGTTTTGGACCTTTATCATAATTTAACTTTTTAAATCTCCAGAGACATGAGTCCACTTCATGTCCCCTTTACCTATATGTTGAAAGATAAGTCAGGTAGAAAAGGAAAGGGGTGGGGGGTTGGGGGACAAAAAACCCAGTGCTCTGTTGAAGGAAAGGGCCCAGCAGTTAGCCAAATTTTGTTCACTTTAAGGGTAAGGAAAGAATAAACCCTTAAAGTAAACAGAATTTGGCTACCAGTCCTGAAAAACAACAAAATCAGGACTCAACAAATGCAAATGAGAAACCTCCCAGGGTCAAGGGCTTTCCCAGCAGACAATGATCACTAATTAAGCAGACACTAATCCTCTTTGCATATCCTCCCACCCTAGGCCTTGCCATCAACAACAGAACAGTATACAGATTATCACCCCTCTCTATCCAGGGTCACACAGTGTGTGTGTGTGTGTGTGTGTGTGTGTGTGTGTGTGTGTATATATATACACACACACACCTAACTCTCTTCCATGCTAGCATTCTTTGAAGATGCCAGCCACAGATACTGGCAAAACATCAGGAATAAACTCTTCTAGAACATAGCCACTTAGCCCGAAAAACCCACACTCCCTACATATTCCCTAGTTTAGAGGCAATGTAGGGACTGTGAAAGTCCTTCAGTTCCTCCTTCCTGGACACCAGCCACTACCACTGATGGGAGGTCTTTTCCCTTGGGGATGGGGAAGCAGTTGTCTAATGGTCCCACCTGACCCCACTCATGAAAGCAATCTCCAGTGCAAAGGGTAATTGCAACAGGGGCTCTGCTTCTGCCTCTCATTCACTGGAGGGAGTGGGAATATCAGTCAGCTGCTTCTCAATCAACAGGAGAATAGATCCTCATCAGTTGCAGCAGCTGCTGCCTGGTAAGTATGGATGGGAGGTAGACACTGCATAGCTATGGAACTAAGGTGGTTATGCATTTATATTAGGTTTAGTGAATTCCACCCATTGTCATCATTATTTCCAATCTCTTCCTGAGTTCAACACTCAAGGCAGATTGCAAAAATTAAAACAAATAATCCTAAAAACATTAAACAAAATGCATCATATAAAAGTTTAAAGTTTAATCAAACTACCAATAGTGATAAAACCAGCTAAAAACATTACCATTAAAAAAATAAGAAATAAGCATTATGCAAGAATTTTTCTCCCTTAGAAAACAGTCACTGAAGGCCTGCACAAACAAAAATGGTCTTTTGCAGCCTATGGAAGGATAGGAATGAGTACACCAGTCTAGCCTCTCTAAAAAGGGGGTTCAGAGCCAAGGAGCAGCCATTTTCTATGTACCACGAGATGTATTGATGACGATGGTGGAATGGGGAAACAGCCTACCTCGAAGATCTCAAAAATATTGACAGACTCATATGGTGGAGTGTGTCTTCCAGATAACTTGTACTTAAGCCATATCAAACACATCAGACACTTCAGACAGAGGGAGTGTGGGTGCTGACGTTTTAGAACAAAATAGATGAGGCCATTTTATACCCAGAAAGCAAACTGGAGACCTGTAACTTCCAGGGACTACCACCTAAAATCTGCTCAAGAAACTGGCCAAGCCTCCTGATCGGTTAAGGTGAGGAGGAGCTTCCAGTGATAACAATAAGGACAACATCACCAGTCACAATATGGCTGTACTCTCCATCCACTCTCTACAAAACAGGGAGCCTGGGTAAGCAGGGATCATGAACTTCCTGTTATACATATGTTGTAGAAAAAACAAGGTACACAAATAGTATAGATGACAGTGCTTCTGAAAGAACACAGGAAGTGCTATAATTTGCAGACTTTAACCCCTGATCTCATATCTTTGATGCTGAATATCACAGATGTCAGGGATGATAGGAGTTGTAGCTCTTCACCTCTGGCTCTAACTCACCACCTTGTTATGCAGCGGTGCTGACCAGCTTTGGTCAGTGGTTAATGCTTTTCTTCCAAAGCAGCAGAGTTTCAGAGAATAGGCTGAAGACCCTGACAAACTCTCCAAGCCTTCTCACTCTTCTTCCTCAGAAGTCTCCAAACTTCTCCAGGATTCTGCTGGCTCTTGTATCTTCACTCAAGACACCAGACAACTCAGTAGTCTTATATAAAAGATCTACTTTATTCTACTATATACAAATACTAATGCCCTCACAATCTCCAATATCTCCAAAACACTCCAACTATCCACAACTACCTACAAAATACATTGGCAAACATTGCAATTATTATAGCCATTGTTAATCACCACCCACTTAGTCAGTTTCCACCCAGTGGGCGTGTACACTCATTTTGATTGGTTCACATAGTTCAACCCATACTTAAGAATTTCATCATTTCACCTTGTACTCTTAATGAATCTCAGGTGTTTCCAATTGTACATTCTATAATTCTGTCCTTGACTTTCAAGACTTCTAAATTACATTGGCTTTTTCACCTGTGTAGCTTCTTAATTGCTCTTGCTTAGTCATTGTGACTTTCACATACATGTTTTATTTCTACTACTGTATGTCCCATGTTGCATTTTCCTTAACAACAGATTCTGTTGACAGTTTTCAAAGCCCTGCAATGTTTGGGCTCACAAATCACATGGAAGTTCAGATCAATGAGTTTCACATTATAGCAGAAGCAGGTGGATATTGTTTTTAATTCTTTCTCAACAGTACTTTATTAATAATCTAGCCTTCAGACAGCTGTCACTTCATGATTTTGTCCCATTAGAAACTGTGTCAATGGCTGCCTCCTATGCTGAGTTTAAGAAATATATCATAATGTATCAGAAACAGATTATGAGAAAATGGAAGGTGGTGACACCAAATACTACTCCAGGGATGTACAAATTCTCAAATCTGGTGGTGGGGAGCTGCACAGGATCCTCAAAAGTCATGGGGCCATTGGAGTGTGGTTCTAATGATGGCATTGCTTGAGGAGCAAATTGTGCTAAAGATGTATAATGGACTTTGCTATATGTTTCAGAGAGAAAAGAGGAGCAATTTTGGAGGCTTTTCAAAAATGTTCAGTTTTGTCATCCCTGGAAGACGAGCAACCTGACAAGGCCTGCAAAAATGTCATTGAGGCACATTAGGCTACATGGTGTCCACTCAGTGACCACTTATATAGTTGCTCAGCACCTGGTTCATGAAAAATTGTGTTTCTAATCACAAAGATATGGAACACTCCAATGGAATTAAGTACTGTACACTGTGGAAACCCAAATGGTTAATGTCACTGCACCATGTAACAAATAGAATAGAACTTGATGGTTCTACCAGATTTAGAAGAAATGTTTCTTCTCCCAATACTCCTCTCATTATCAGTTATAGAGAGCCCATATGGCTTTACAATATGTCCCACTTTTAACCATATCAGACAAAAAGCCATGAGATTTATGTAATAACGTCAACAATTGCTACATAGCCAAAAACAGAAAACAAAAACACTGCAATATATTGGGGAAAACAAACTTAAGCACAATTGGAGCAGAGCCATTGAAAACAATGGGACTTCATTAAGACCAATAGATTTCAGTAGGGTTACTTTAAGTATAACTGGGTCTGATTCAACCTAATATTATACAAATAACTCTATTTCATCTTTTTCATTCATTTGTTCAGTTTTAATATCCCACTCTTTTGCCAGAAACTACATTTCTTATAGAGCTGCCAGGTTAAGTTGATTACTATTTAAGAAACCTGTTTTATCTGCTTGACTGACAGGGCATATTTAAAAAAATAATTAGATTTTAAATTCAAGAATTTACAAAAACTGTTGTAGATGTAAAACCAGTAGAAGCATTTCTCTGCTCTGTGAAGATAAAATGTTTCTAAAATGATGCCTACAGCAACATGTATATACATAATGTAAATAAGAGATCTTATTTATTTCAGAAATACTCCTTTTATTCATCCATACTCTTATAAGACCTTTACTATGTTTGCATAATTGCAGTGTTTAACTCCACACAGAAATAGAAAACAAAACCCCTTTAAAAAAAAGTCTTATCAGAAAGCTGATCTATGCTCTTATTGATTCTTTTAGCTGTCTTCTGTACTTTTCTACCATCCTGTTGCTACAGAGTGATGAATAGTGTGCCTGTACTACTGAGAGTATTATGACGACAATAATATGATGGAAGATATAATAGGTAGTGGCTGCACTACCAGCGGATGCAGTGAATCTACCTTGGGTTTTAGTCTGAATTTTAAAGGAGCACTGAAGGTGCTGGAGCTATTTTGGGGATATTTTCAGGATCCTGGATAGCTTCTTCAAAGTTGGGAATAATATTTGAACTGAATTTGCCACTGACATGAACGGACGTTTTCAGTCCATTTCCTTCCCCCGTCTCCCTGTTACTGCACAGTGAATTGGTGATTTCCCTGAATTATCCACCAAGAACGCTAGATCTTTTTTCCTTGGGTAGGCATAAGCTATTCTTCACACTGTGAAATATAGATACCATTCAGATTTTAATAAAAATAACAGTGTGTCACATTTGAGACTTTGTTGGCCGTTCAGTCATTTTGGAAAAATCCTTTAGGAGCTCTTTGCTATTTGTTTTGGATAGTGGTTTGAATGCTGTACTACAACTCAGGAGGCAAGATTCAATACCTTCCTCTGGTGTCACAACAAACTACGGCCTCATTCCCACTGATGGTATGACCCACATTCGATCCCAGGTCTGCCACGGGGAAAACTCTGATTCCAAAAGGCCCCCCCGTTCACACTATGAACGACAGTTAAAGTGTTAAACAGGATTATTTCTGCATGGTGGATGCAGCCTTAGAAATAATAATAATAATAATAACAACAATAACAACAATAATATTTATTTGTATCCCGACTCTCCCTGTTTTGGATCGAGGCAGGTAACAACAAACATAAGAACAATAAAAACAGAACACAACAAACCACGAGTAAAAATATAGCAAAGCATATCTCCCTTCCACCTTAAAATAGCATTAGAAATAATAATTCCCAACTGGAGAGTGAACATTCTGAGGAGGTCAATTTGAGAATGCCAGAACATATAAACAGAAACATATAAACAAGCCTGGACTTCTCCTAGGCATACACGCTGCCTCCCTCCTTCTCTCTTTCCTCACGAAGGACAAATTCAGAAACTTTCACTATTGTTTTTAACTAACCCTGATTTTCCCTTGGCCAGTTTTTAAACACAAGCTATTTTTTTTATGAAGCCAACTCATGTAGACCATAGTTAGTGGTTAGTTGGTTAGTGGTTAAACTAAACAACTAACACATGTTGGCAAAATGTACACCTATTCTTGTAGCAGATATGGAGGAAGATGCTGCAAAAGTAAGAGGTTAATTGCTACAGCTGGCTATTGAGTATCATCAATAGCTAAACTTTCACAGGACAGAATTAGGCATAGTTGTGAAGGTTCTCTGTGGTCCCTCTCTACTCCTGCTGGATAGGATCCCTCGAGGCCACCTTTTTATCTAAAAACAAATCTTGCTGCCACCACCTGATGGTTATACCTTAGCAATGCATGGGGACATTGACAGAATTCCACTAGTATTTGCAAACCCAGTGAGGAACTACCTAAGTTAAGGCATGTGAAGAGGAATGCAAAGAGGCAGAGTACTTTAAAAAAAAGCTTTATTCTAACTAAGGAAGTTCTATAGCAATAGGTTATCACTACATGAAGGACCATGTACATAAAGTACAAGTTACAGAGTACCATATGTTCAGCCAAACCAGTAAATCAAATCAAAATCCTGACTTCACTGACTAGGACATGTTCCTAACCTTACTCACACCCCAGATGGAAATTGTAGTCCTTTGTGTTTTTGGATAGCTGGGAGTCTGGACTTCATTGTTCAGCTCCACCAGCTTCCTCATGATTTGCTTAACAAGAGTCAGAGACTAACAGCTGCCAGACAAACAAAAACCTCGTGTTGCATCCAGCCTTTTTCAAACCTGTCTCTGAGAAACATCTTGAAAGTTCACACTTCTCCCCAACTGCTCATCTCAATGGACACTTGCCATCGCATCAGTTGTGATGTAATCCCTCATTAAAATATACTTCCTCAGTGAAGGACAGGAGAGATCCTTTTATGGCTGCAGGAGAATACTGCATACAGTGCAGCTGTGGACAAGTATACATAGGGACCACCAAACAGTGTTCACACATGAATCAAGGAACATGAAAGACACTGCAGACTGGGTTACTCAGAAAAATCAGCAGTAGCAGAACATGTTATAAATCACCCTGGGCATAATATGCTATTTCAAAACACTGAAATTCTGGACCATGCCAACAACTATCAGGTCAGAATGCACAGGGAAACCATTGAAATCCATAAACACCTGGACAATTTTAACAGGAAAGAACAAATCCTTAAAGTAAACAAAGTTTGGACACCAGTCCTGAAAAACACCAAAATCAAGACCCAGTAAGTGCAAATGAAAACCACCCAGGTTCAGGGGAGTTTCACAGCAGACAATGGATCACTAATGAAATAGACACCCTGAGGCCTTGCAATTCACTTCCATGCCAGAATTCTCTGAAGATGCCAGCCACAGATGTAAATGTCAAGAATAAACTCTTCTAGAACACAGCCACATAACCCGACAACCCACAAAAAACTATGTGTTTTTTGATGCTTGAAATTGAGCCAAGTAGTAATGTTGCTGTTATAAGTGACTAAAGATACAAATTAAAAATAAATTTCACACCTTTCACCATCTTCCTACTGGATTACCTCTAGGTCTATTGAAATGCTGAATATAGCAAAGCATCTGTTTTCAGCTAAATGCTGATCTGTGAAAGCCTTAGACATCCAATCTGAATGTTGTTATATTTTAAATAAGAAAAAGCCTGTACAGTTAAAGTTGATTTGCATTAATGCAAATTTTGCTATAGTAACTGCACAGTTTACTTAATTAGGCCTAAGACAATTCAGCATATGTTTATTAGTATACCAAGAAAACACTGGGATAGCCATGACAATATCAAAACCAGTATTCACATCCCACAGTGCCTATCTCTTTAAATTGTTGCTTATCTTTTCTAAGCTTTACCTGTTTATTTTGACTTTGCAGTAATAGACTTTTGTCTATTACTAATTCCATTTGTGGGGTTTATTTGCTTTCTCTAATAGATCCTGTTTCTTTATTTTTATTTTATTTTTGCCAACATCTCATTTATAATGGACCAGTGTCTCCATCTCCATAATGCTGCTATGGAAATCTCTCAGTGAATGATTTGTTACTTCTAGGTGATGGATCCACCCAATGATTTCAATATTATCTATATTTGCGCAGTAATTTGATTATGGTTCTGTTATTGCTACAGGTAGTTTTTCTTTATTTTGAGTTGTTGAAGGCTTACATGCCCTTTTGAAATATTTGATTCTTCTGCTTAAATTAGGAAACCTTACCAGCATGTATAGTTACTTTTAAGATGTGTTTGAGACTAATTAATGTAACTGACCAAAAATTACTGAAACAACTTCTAACATCTCTACAGTGTTCATCTTTTCTTAGAGCCAGCTCTCCTAGCTTTCTGGAGTTGGGCCAGTTGGACTGGAGTTAGTACAACCTTGTAGATTGAAGGCAACATTAAACAAACTGAAGCACGATACAGTAAAACCCATCTATTGGTGTCTGACTACATCTGCACTGTAAAAATAATGCAGTTTGACACTGCTTCAACTGCCATCATTGAATGCTATGGAATTCTGGGGCTTGTAGCTTGTTGTGGCACAAAAGCAATTTTTCATAGAGAAAGCTAAATAGCTCACAAAACTACAAATTGCAAGAATCCATAGTATGATGCCATGGCAGTTAAAGTGGTGCCAATCTGTATTATTTCTTGAGTGCAGATGCAGCCTATGAGGTGTACCCACTTCTCCTTTAAAAACAAACAAACTAGCAAACCCCTTTTATTTGTGGGTAAATCTGGAAGAAATCTGAATATCTAAAATACTTGTTCTGAGGACTCTACCCTGACAAATTTAAGGTGAACAAGTCCAAGAATTATTGAGTGTTAAACAACATATAAAAAACTTCAGCAATGGAATACAAGCAATTGTCCCAAGACACTTAAAATGGTGCTGCCTAATATGCTATACAGAAAGACACAAAAAACACACTAAAGAAATGCGGTCATGTGAGCACAAGAAAGAAAAACATGAAATGTAAGATTGGAAGAGATGTTTTTCAGAGTTGAAAAGTAATTTTACTCCTAATTCTAAGAGAAAAGGCAAACCAGATTAAATTAAACATTAAGGGATGTGCCCAGTCAAGAAACATATTAACATGGGTCTTAAAGGATAAGCCAATGGAAGACCTTTTGAAAGACTGGAAACTGTTTATGGACTTTTGGTACAATAAGAAATCTAACAATGTAACAATCTGTGGCTATGGCTATTAATAATTTTAGCAGGATTATTTAGTTGGATCTGTAATGGCAGAATAATTTCCCCCTTTTTATTTTTATTACAGTTTCAGGGTAGAGAGGGTCAGAGTCCTACAGTTTATCAGTTTTATGACTTTTTCCCCTTGTTTTTTGCTCTTTCTATTTATTTTCTTTCTTTCTTCTTTTCCCCCTTCTATTTCTGTTCTTCTTCTCCCTCTCCTATTTATTTTGATTGTATAGTATTTTATTGTACATTAGAGTGTTTGTATTAAAAATAATTTAAAAACAAACAAACATAGGCGTGTTACAGACGCGCTAAAGCGGCGTAGTAGGGTTGACTTGGTGCGTATTAGGGTTGAGAAGGGGCGTCCCTTCCGGACGCCCCTAACGCTAATACAGACCGAGTCCGTATAAACTGGCGGCGCCCGTTCCACACAGGCGCCGCCATCTTGACGTAGCGGATGCATTGCATCCGCACATCGCACGGCACATATGATGCCACGAGTGTGCCACTGACACCTCACGACATCATAATTGCACCGCAATTTGCAGTGCAGAGGAGCTGCGCGGTTTGGACGCT
The DNA here is from genome assembly GCF_019175285.1 of Sceloporus undulatus. Lineage (NCBI taxonomy): Eukaryota > Metazoa > Chordata > Lepidosauria > Squamata > Phrynosomatidae > Sceloporus > Sceloporus undulatus. Next base: position 219,752,976 of record NC_056522.1, read on the forward strand.
GGGGCTCCTCCGCGTTGCAAATGGCGGCGGCTGCAGACCGCCCATTTTGGGCAGTCTGTAACGCACCATATAGACCCAATCCCATTGCTATCTTGGCAAGGTTTATACAGAGAAGTTTGGCATTGCCTTTTGCTATTGCTTTGCTGACTGACCAGTGATCCAAAACCACTATACCAATCTGGCTCTTTGTCCGAAAACCTAAATTTATCTCAATACTTAACAGCCCTGACAGGACTAAATACATTCACAGTACTTTCATACAAAGGGAACTAGGGCTTCATACTGGAGAGAGGCAGGCATAATTCTCTGAGGGAGGGGCTTTGTAACTACAAATGAACAAGTTAATTTTTATTGCCTGTCCATTACTGCCTTTGTCCCCAGTCAAGATCATGGTCATAGGTGATGTGGCCTAACTTTTTTATGTATACAGAGTCTTCCTTAATAGCATTTCAAGGAAAAATGTAGATCATCATATGTTACCCAATTCCTTCTCCCATAGAACTCTCATCTCAGTGCAGAAGCCTATGAGCTTCAAAAGCCAGTGTGATGGTTTATTTTCTGTCTTTTAGCCACTTTACTTAGGCTATTACCCCATATGGACTTTGGTTTTATGGTCAAAACACAGCTACAACTATAATTCTTTTGAACAATACTAGTACCTTTCACTTTTGTTAAGCAACGCATAAACACACAGCAAACATAGGACAGGATTATTGCTAAAAGATACTAACAACACATCCAGTAAAACCATTTATAAAATTCCATGGGTAAAGTCTGCAGAATAAAAATCTGCATTTCCAACTACTCAAAACACAAAAACAAACTCTCAGCCAATGGGGATAAAAATTCTGCATGAGAATGAACTAAGCAAAGATTTATATACCGTATTTTCTGGCGTATAAGACGACTGGGCGTATAAGGCGACCCCCAACTTTTCCAGATAAAATAAAGAGTTTGGGATATACTCGCCGTATAAGACTACCCCTCTTCCAACGCACACCAAATAAAAATTTAAAAAACCATCAGATTTGATTTCAATATGGTAATTTTAATTCAGATGCTTATGACATGCAGGTACTTAGCAGGAAACCTTGTTGTATACAAAGCCTGCTTGGATTGGTCAGCTCTCCCTGCCTGCCCAGCCCTCCCTGTCTCCAAGACTATCAAGAGCGGCAACTGCTTTCATACGATCATTGCATATGGTGGGGATGCGGCCGTTTTTGAGCTCCCCCCACCAAATGCAGTGACTGCAGATTCTCCAGTCCGGCTCGGAAGTTTCAGCACCTGCCCTATAAGACAACACCCAGCGTATAAGACAATCCCCGACTTTTGAGAAGATTTTCCTGGGTTAAAAAGTAGTCTTATATGCCAGAAAATACAGTACCTAATCTTATGGATGAACTGCATTCATTCTTAGGGATATCAGATTTGAAATGCTTAGAAAATGTATTCTGACAGCACTTTCAAAAATACAGAGAATTAGGATAGTTCACATTTTCTATTACAGGGATATGTCAGTTAACAAACTTTGAGTTCCAAAACTGGGAGGGAGGCAGAATACAAATAATAACAAGATTTTTCAAAGGCTTTTTACATCTGCCTACCCCTTCCCTTTTCCCCCTCATCATCCTTGGTCTAGTTGAAAGTTTTTGAGCATCATCAACCTTGAGAGGCTGGTAAAAGGAGGGCTAGAGAAACACATATTTTTACTGTTTGGTTGCAGCAATGTCTTTGTAGTAGATTATGCAGTAAACATAGAAATACAGTTGGCCCCTCTGTTTTTGCGGGGGACCGTTCCGAACCCACACACAAAAACAGAGGCTCATTCATATCCATGCCCCATAGGCTTGAATGGGGTGTGTGTCCATGAGCATGGTGGTCACCTCTCTGTGAGTATTCAAGATTGTGGATTCCAGATCCACATGTTAGGAGGGGTGACTGTAGTCACATTCTACACCCCTATTCTGTCATTTATGACTCTGGTACAAAATTTTCTTTTAAGTTTAGAAGAGGAATAATCAAGAGAAATGATTTTGAAGCAATATGGAAAACGTTTGTACAAAAGGTTTTAGTAAAAGAAGGTGTCTTACCACCAGAGGAAGAGCTACAATTCTGGAGGTAGAGTAATGAGAAGATATTAGGCTCTGGTGATGGGGAGCACTTGGGGGAAGGGGGAAACGGGGGGAGGGGGAATTATGAAAAGTATATGATGAAAAGAAATATGACTTAGATTTAGATAAAGTAGTAAAGAATGGAATATAAAGGGATATATTATATGTATGGGGGATATTATGTAAAAGTTTTTATATATTATTGTAAGGCGAATTAACCAATATTTTGTTTTATCAATTTATTATAATATTTATTAATTTCATTCTACCAATAAATAATTTAAAAAAAATTTCTTTTAAAAACTAAATTCATACAGACACCCCCACCCCTCCAAATGCATGAAAACATTTAAAAAAAATACCTATCTTCAGTACAAGATCCTAAAACCCTGTATTACTCTCATATCTCAATTTCCTCCTTCAGAGATGCTCAAACTAATGACATGAAATGAAGCATCTTCATTCTATGTTAAGCCTATCCCATTAGTGGAAGAACCATTATGTATGTGAGAAGGCAAATGTGCATGCAGACTAAAAGGTTCTCATGGAGTTGCAATTTACCCAATTGGCTACAAAAGCAGTAGGCTATATTTAAACTCTCTCTTTTTCTTCTTTCTCAGTTCTGCTTATTCTCATTGTTCCATCCAGATCCCAAAACAGGCACTTTTCACAGACATCTTTATGAGATACATTTTAAGACTCCCACTAATAATTTGCTGTGCCTCTCTTCTTTCATTTGATCGAGCTGTTTCTCTCTCTCCAAGAACCAGCCACTGTGCTTTTGTATTCCAGGTGTAATTTGTTGCTCTTTTTAAAGAAAAATAAAAAGAAACCTGGCCACTGCAAGAAGGACAAATGTTTCCTCTCCAGTCAATTTATTACTTAGATTCCCTAGTCAAACAAAAGCACAACTAGGCTGCAGCCCCTGCCAACAACTCACATTGTCACCGAGCAGACAACGAAAAGGGAGGGACTGACAAACTTTGGTATATAATTTAGTTTTGCTAAACCCACATGGAATAAATTTCATGAAAGGGCTTTTATATTTTTAGGGTTCTTAAAAAAAAGCACCGCAGTGAATGCCTCTAGAGCTCCACTTATCCCAAACTTTTGAAATGATTTAGGTTCCTTGCCCTGAGAAAGAAAGTGAATTACATAATTCACCCAATTACAATGCTCTAGTGCTTAAAATTCTTGTTAATGCATATAATACACAGTGTTTTGTTTGCTGTTGCACAGCTCAATGTTCTGCTTTTGTTTTTGCATACTGCAGTAAGACATCCAAGAAATAAGCTGCTTGTTAAACTTCCCTAAAGGTTTCAACCATAGGATTTTGGAGATAAATCAATGGTGATGCAAAGAAAGACACACACACACACACACACACGACATGGCATTGAGTGAGTGGGTCTGGGGCTTCAAAGCACTTCATGAGGGCACATGAGGGCCTACTCTTCCCACAGTAATGTAAAGTAAAACTGCAATCCTACCTCTTGCTTATCAAAATCCCACTGAATTAACTTGGTGAACAGATATGCACTAAAATGCAGTGTAAGTTACCATGACCCTTATTGCACAAAGAAACAAAGCTGAAATGAAACCAGAGAGTAGTGGCTATCCCCATGCCTTATTGCATGACACTGTAGCACTTCAGTACTCTCCCCAAAGTAAACAGTTGTCAAAGCGAGTCTTTTTATCTAGCCAGAAGAATCAGCCTGACAAAGGTTTCACTGTGACAACTGTTTCCTGTGGCAACGGAATTAAAGTGCTACAACATCATGCAGTAAGGCATGGAGAAAGCTGCTACCCTCTGGCTCAGTTTCAGGTTTGTTTTCTCATGCAATAAGGTGCCAAATCTTCAGTACAGAGGCTTTAAAAAGATGGTATATTTATATAAATAAGAACATATTTCAATCAACAGGTTTTTTTTAACTATCAGTTTTAACATTCATGTTTTGTATATATTTTTACTGTATTGCTCTTTTAAACTCTAAGCCACCTTGAGTTCCAATACTGAGAGGGAGGCAGAATACAAATAATAACAAGAACATCAACACAAGCCTGCAGTGATTTTTTTTTTATTGTAGCTGTTCTAATGTATATTTGGGTGCTGAGTTCTAAAAGCACAATAAAAATATTGAAACACACAGAGCTCCTTCACAAATTTGCTATTTTTATCAATTCAAATGTCACTGAGCTTGATTAAGTGCAGACACTGATGTCCCAGTGCAATTTCCTTTAGTGCTTTTGAAGGATTTTTCTGTTCTTGATCAGCAAATTAAATTGTTTCGGAAATTAGTTAGAAGACTTTAACCCCTTTCTGACTCTTTGCACGATCATTTCATTCTGTCACATATCACAACATAGATACATTAAAGCAAGTTGTGAAAAACCCGTATGCAATAGAGCAAATCTGAGTTCATTTTTGGATTTAGAAAGCCAAATTCCAATAAAACCAGCATAGATGTTTTAAAGATTTCCCCCCCCCTCAAATTTGCAGGCTTTTGTAATAAATTTGATTGGAGCAAATATAGGGATTTACAGAGACTGATTGCTGATAGCTGATGGCTGATAATTCATCTCCAAGATTTTCTATTTTCTCTAAGGTCTTTCATCAGCGGTGTGCATGAATTCAGGACAAGGTCAGTTCAACAGTGAAAAATTATCTTGTACAACACCAGAATGTATCCTCTTTTCTTTATTCTAAATCCCTGTCATAGACAGAGGATACACAAATCATGCTATAGAAAGGTCAAATCTCATCCCCCAAAGTTGTTCACAGATCACATTTGACTAGGATCACAAATGCAATGCATTCTCCACACACCAGCAGATACCTGAACTCTGCATGTCTAAGAATGTGAGGAAAGGTCTGTTGGATGAGCCCAAAGACTAAGCAGGTCCAGCATTATGTTCCAAAGTGCCCATTCTGTCCCCAAAATTGGTCAAATAGGGGCTGTGTAGACAGCCACCCCTTTTATAGCCAGATCTGGCCTTTCCAGGGCGCAATAGCCATGGTGCCTCAGCTTTAGGACACTCCTTCAGCACTGCGACATGTGGACGCAACACCAGAGGAGTGCCATGACTGTGTGGTGTGGCATCATACTGCCCTGGGGGCAGAGCCGGGGCATGCGTCATATGGATGCTACGCCTTGACACTGCCCCCAACCTGGCCTTTAAGGCCAGTCTGCATAGGGCCAGAGATACTTATGGGAAATCATAAGCAGAAATATGGAGAGGAATAGTGAACTGAATCAGTCACCTAAAATATTTAAATAAATATATTGTAATACTCTCTGTGTATGTGCATACAACATGAATAACAATAACTATTGCTTAATGCACTATTTTAAAATCAAAATATTTTCTTTCAGAATCACTGTATGAAATTTGTTCATACCCACCCTCTCTAGGCAATGCATTATAGAGTCAAATCCCAGCATCCTCATAACAGAAGACTCATGTGGTCATCTTGAGCCAAATGTCAATTTTTTGCCTAAACTATTTCACAGGATTGTTCTTACAATAAAAATGGGGTGGGAATGGATAAAATAATGCAGTTCAAATTTACCTGGGATTTAGTCCCACTGAAATGACTGGGACTTACCTCTGAGTAGATAAATGTATAATTGCATTGTTGATGTAAATAGAACATTATTCTGCTGGAGAAAAAAAAACTCACTTGAAGTAAGGAGACAGTAAAATCTCTCTCAATGTTCAACTTGTACAAGTTACAGTTTTTTCCTATGACACTATGTAGCCCTGGCACATGTAGAGGATTAGAAAAACAAAAGGGAAAGGATGGAGAGAAGAAAATAATAAACTAAGCCATTAGATATAAGGTTTATGTAAATCTCAGAAACAAAAGATCACTGATGAAAAATAAGAACTGAGGTGGGGGGGAGAAAAAAATTAAAAGCAGAATCCTCCTCTGCAATATTGATCCTATTTTAGAGAAATTAGAGGTGGGGGTAGAATCTATGTGTCTATGAAAAAGAGACTGAAAGGGTGCACAGTTCTAGCGGTGCTGTAAGACAATTTCCTCAAGGAAAGCCCCTCTTAACTGGCAGAGCACTCACTTCCCCCTACATTTTATGGGGGTGTTTAGTTATTTCACTTTTCTCAGGAAGAAATGTGGAGTCACACAGCACAGAATGTTTTGTCCCAAAGCTAGGAGAGGCTGCAATAGTTTGCTTTTCCCTGGGCCTACTGGGAAGTACAAGATTCCATTCTCTCCTGTCCTTTCCCTTCTGCTGATTTAACTGAGTGCAAAATACTTTTGCATGTGTAACTCAGTTTGCAGCAGCTGAAGAAAACTGAGGATGAAGAAGAAAAGTGGGAGGAGGAGAGAGAAACCAGGACATTTTAAAAGCAGCTTAGGAAGTGGGATGGCAGAAGAGTAAATAGGTTATCTCTGTTGAATTGGGGGATTTTGAGGGTACGGAAATGCAGAAGCTGCATCTGGCGCTGACACTGATCAGCATGGGGGGAAAGACAGATAGAAGGCTTCTCTTTACTTGCTTCTGAATATCTGGAAATTTGACAGGCCTTTGGTTATACTCACCATGACCTAGAGGCAGGACAGATGCACTTTTGGCAACTAACTGTCTTAGGTCAGCTGAGTTTACCACATGATCCAAGATAGGATCTTTCAGACATCGAAGTATACACAAATCAATCTAGCCTGAAGAATCACATACCCACACTGACAGTCTAATGCTCTATCAGAATGAGAATAAGGAAGGCTTAACATGCCAGAGCTATCTTTCTTGGTCAGCTTAATTCAGATTCCTTTACTGTGGTACCTGCACAGTTCAGAAAATACAGTATTTTTCCAGTATATCATAGGTATGTCTCAAAAGATGAAGTCTGCCTGATTTGATGGTGTTTAAGTTCCTCAAAAGGTATTTTTACAGCCTAACCACCATCCACGTACAATAATTTAAAATGTTGATTAAAATGTCTGGTCAAAATGGAAAGAAAATATGGGAAGAACTGCACAGTAGGAATCTGACCCTCAACAAAAAGCTTTAGAGAAGGATACAAATGCTAGTCCTCCAAGCAAATCAGCACAGGATTAACTATAATAAGACACAGGATTAGCTACTCTTCTAAGTGGCAAGCAAAAGCTGTTCTGCCAAAGAAGAGATGACTCAATGCTTCTCCTTGTTGTAGGTGATAATCTTTGCACATCTTTATCATTCTGTGGCTGTCTGTCCACCAAGAGCACAATGAACTTTCTTTAGAACTACAGGACCGACTAATTCAGTGGACAGCTGGGCCATGAACTGAATTCTCTTTCAGTAAAGTCCAACATTAATTGATTTGAAAAATTAGAAAATAAATTTATATAATTAAAATAGCTGTATTTCTACCAATACCTAAAATGATAGTAACTATTATTATTAACTATAAGAACAGCACCAAAAGATATATGGATCTGCTGACTTAACTGAGTACAAAATACTTTGCACAGCAAAAGGGATATTTTTATGCTCAAGGGAGTTTTAACAGAAATGTCCAATACAAAGTCAGATAAGTGTACGTGCATTTGATAGCATTCAGGGCAGTGACACAAAAATTGGTTTGAAAATATGGTTCTCTTTGTGGTGTTTCAAGATGAAAAAATATATTCTAGACAAAATACCATTCAGGAACTCTCACCCAGACAGATATCTAAATGTTTTGGGGGATGAGTTGGATGGATCTAGAACATGTTTCCTATCTGCATCCCTGGCACTGCATCCTACAAACTTTGCCCTAGATGACATACATCTGTGAAGGTGCACCTACTCATATCTAACTAAATATGCATAGCATTCTACTCATATACATTCTGGTGTCCCAACTATGATGTTTATCACACTATGCTCTTAAAGAGGTACTATTCCAGTGTGACTCCTCTAGCAGCCTCCTGTTGCATGCTGGGATTGGCAGTTTTAAGGAGCTGAACTTCTCTGCCTGAGAATTCTAAATACCCCTCCTTAAAACTGCCAATCCCAGCATGCAACAGGAGGCAGCTAGAGGAGTCATACTGGAATAGTACCTCTTTAAGAGCTCGTCAAGAAAACCAGTATGACCCAACCACCTAATTTAAAACATCTCTTGTAATCTTCACAGCTACAACCCATTGAAAGACCACTCCAAGCTAAAGCATTTTTTACTTCTATGTACAGTGGGAGCTTGTTATCCACTATGGTTTGGTTCCAGGATCATTTTTAAATATGTATTTTAACCTGTTTTTCTCAATCCCCACCCATACAGTCGTAAATGTATTTTATGTAAATATATATTTTTCTAAACATATTTTACCCTATATCACAGTTTTAATTGTTATTTTTGTCTTTTTGAACTAAGAACTTATACACAACATTTTGAAAAGTGTAAAAGTCTGATATTTCAATCCTCCCCTCCACATCTGTGTTGTTCTGCTCAGATCAATTCATATTAGAACCTACAGAAATCTAAGTCTTAAGTGTACCTAATTCTATAGAGATATGAGAATAAGGCACTGCCAAAAGGCATCAACTGATTGTTTGAATGAATCATAATATGTTCTTCAGAAGTTTGCCTGAATACTAAACTTCTGACACACAATCAACTAGCGTAGTAATTTTTACTTATCAAGCCAGAACATATTCACCCAGGCTTCAGTACCGTCAGCCCTTCGTATCCATGGATTTTGCATCCACAGATTCAACTATACTCCACTTGAAAATACTTTTTTTAAAAAAATCCAAAAAGCAAACCTCTATTTTGCCATTGTATATAAAGTGGACCATTTTACTATGCCTTTATTTTTAATGTGACTTGCATATCTATGGGGGAACCTGGAATCAAACCCCAGCAAATACGAAGGTCCCATTGTACTGTATGTATGAAGGGGAAATTGGCCAAGTCACACCAGACATACCAGAAAAGTAGAATATTGCATGTTCCATATTTGTCATACACACACACACACACGTTTTCTTATTTCTTATTTATTTTATTAGCTACACTTACCATATACTCATCTATAAGTCTAAAAATTTATACCTAAAATTGATCCCAAACTCCCAGGTCGACTTATTTATGGGTAAGTATGGTAATGTGATAGCAGCTCTTTCAAATTTCCCCATGGAGAGTGTTTTTTGTTTTATTTTGGGTTTTTTTGAGCCAAGCAGAAAGAGTTCTGGGTTATTAACTGCTGGAAAACAAACAAATAGTCTGAGGAGTGAAGGGTGAAAGCAAAGTTGAAATCCTGATGCAAAAAGCCTTAATTAGAATCTCTCTTGCTTTGCGCACACATATACACACTGAAGGAGCCTCCAAGCTTTACCCTCGACTTATCCGCAGGTCATGGCAAAATCCATAATTTTGGCCCCAAAACCTGCCCTCAACTTATATATGAAGTCAACTTATAGTTGAGTATATAAGGTATACCTTGCCTGTCCACCAATGAGCTCAAAGCACTACTGATCTTCCACTCACTTCACTTTATCCTAACAACAATCATGTAAGGTAAGCCAGGCTGAGGAAGAATGACTGGCCCAAGTGAGTTTTATGCCTCAGAGCAGACTATAGGCTAATTTTCCCAACACACCACCTTACATGCCACACTGTTTCACACTACTATGCCTAAAGTTCGGTTTTCTAATTTTCATTATATTTAAGAAGTTTATTTGCAAAATAAAGGAATATCCACCACATAGATTACATTTTGTTAAGAGAAGTAAGCCTACTGATGACCAAAATTGAGCCCATTTGCTCCAGAGTATGAATGAAATCTGTTTTTAACCAATGATGCAATATGTAAAGCACAATTTTAAAATGTCTTTTATAAATCTGTAGGCACATCAACAAAAATATTTGGAAACTTTGGTTTCAGGAGCATGGTGGGTTTCAACATTTTTTATTTAATTACTTCAAGAATACATTGCTTTTTTCCTTATTTAAGTGAAAGCTTTGATAACACAATTATATTAATCTGTATCATGCAATTTTCAAGTAACCAAAGTTTCCAAAGGTCCCACCACATGCATAGAAAACCTAAGACACACTTTAAAAATATGGATAAAATCCAACTAATATTCTTCTGCCACCGGATGGATTGAAGGGATTGTGATTATCTACCTTTCAGATCTGTTCTGGAGAGTTGGTAGATCCTCCAGAGCAAAATTTAAGGGTGAACAGAGGGCAGGGCTAGGAGGGCATTGGAATCACCAGCCCCCTAATATGCCGATCAAAGCTTCTGTGAATATTGATTCGATTCCACCCATAACTCTGAAGCAAAATAAAAATTTCATTTTAGATAAAACAAGGATTCCTGTCTTTAATTCTAATATCTTTACAGGAAAAAAAAATACTATTCCAGTTATCAGAAAAGGAAGTAAAATAGAAAATTACCCTAAAAGACATTTCAAGATTTTCTCCACCCCAGATATCCATTCCTGCATCGTAAGTTCCTATCTCTTCAAAGTAGTTTCTGTCAATAGAAAATAGGCCACCAGCCATAGTAGGGGTCCTAGTTGAAAACAAAAGAAAAATAAGAAAGGGAAGGAGAAGAAAAAGAAAAAAAATACCTTTTGAAAGATACGGTGCAGAATTTTGTATGTGATATTACACCACAGCATATATTTTCCAGACATTTTAGACATCACTATATTTCATTTGATGTAAGTGGATGCTGTATTGATAAGTTTTATCATTTTAACTGGCAGCATGTGGAATCTCTGGCCATGAATGTATAAATATACACATCAGTAACTGGCCAAATAATGCAAGCATTTTGATTTTTTTAAAAGAAAGAAAGAAAGAAAGAAAGAAAACCTTATTTCTGTAAAATATATATCATCATATGGTTGGGCATGGAATGGCATGCTGCTAAATGCAATCTACAGCATTTTAGAAGGGTCAGAGGTGAGGGTGTGATGCCTTTATTTCTGTCCTCAGTGTTCATAAGATTGCAGGCACAATCATTTTAAAAGAGCATCAACTTCTTTCCGCAAGAGATAAATCTATTTAATGTGTTTGTCTCTAGAAATGTCAATGTACCAATACCTAAAAAAATCCATGATATGTTTAAACAATTTAAATTTAGTTTAATTTCAAAATATGTTTAGAACTGCATGCTCTGCAATAAATACATTGATTTTCTGTTTAAAACTCCCACAGTGGAGTCATTAAATGGGGCACTAATGTTTTAGTCCAGTGATTTGGTTGCTCAATGATTTGGTCACTTGGGCAACATAAACATGTACAGTTGAGGATGCACTAATCGGCCTTAGTCATGTGATATTTCTTGATTATATTCATTGATCTATCCAAATGAACACACTATACATTTTATAGTATAGCATGTTGGACTGACTGAAGCTTTAGTACTGGACTGACTGAAGCTTTGTTATGAACCTGGATTGTATTATATGACCACTGCTTTTGCTCCCAAAGGCTTGGTAAGACAAGCTTCCTTTCTCCCTCTCCTTCAGTGCTTGAAATGCTGAACTTGTAGACCTCTGGTTTGGTTAGCCACCCAAGACCAAAACAGGACAACAACAAGGAAGCAGGATACAGCAGCAGTAAAGAGAGATATTTTGACATTATGATGATTCATTGCACATGCTGATCTATGAAATGGCGGGGTGGTGGTGGGAGAAGAGAAATTGAAGGTTGATGTATATGTGTGAGTTGTTATAAGGTGACAGAGCTCTCAAAACAGCTTGCAGCCAGAAAACTGGACCTTTGCTTTTTACAGGTCTGCAGCATTATCACTGCAAACAGCCTTTGGGCACATACTACAGTTCTCCAGCAGAATGCAGCACCCAGAGGGTCCCAGTTGATATCACTATTGTGAATTTAATACACTTTTATTTACCATTTGGAACATAATTTATAAACTCTCAGAATATAAACAAACTTGTAATGTGGCTCCTATGTCTAACCAACTCATTGCCCTGGGCCCAATGAGCTGCTATAGTGTACGTGGTAGTCCTTCAAGGAAGTTCTAGTTTAACCTGTTGAAATAACAATTTACCTCAAAGCTGCCAATCCTGGCAATCATCTTAGAGCCTTATTGCATTATGGCAGTATAACAGCATACCAATGCAACAGCACCATCAGCAAGCCCACCATACTACAAGACACTATGTGCCCTGGCATCAGACCAGCATTGCAAATCCACATTTTTGCCCTCTGAAAATAATCTGTCTCTCATGCTTCCAAACAGTAGGGTTTTTTGGTGTGGAACTCTGATCCACTTTCCTCCATGAGAATTCCATGAGTGGGTGGGATATGGGTGGGTTGGGGGTGTGGCGAGCTAGTTCCTCCCTCAGATTTCCCCAGGAGAGTTGAGCAGGTGATCCACAGATTACTTCCAGTGTTTGCTACAAGAAGATCAAGTTGGCATGTTTAAAATACCCTCTGTTCTGTCACACTAGCATCTATAGCACACATTTAACAATGTCATGGGGGAAGGGAGGTACATAGTAGGATCCAACAGGATTTGTACTGTTTGAATCATACTGTGCTGGTTTACTTTGGTGGATAGAATGATGTTGCAGAAATGAAGCAAGAGGCAGTACAGTCACCCCTCCTTTTTCAAGGGGGATCCTTTCCGGACCCCCTCACAAAAATGGAGTTTCACCTATATTCAAGCCCATTATTATTCCATTATACAGCTCTAACAATTTTGGAATTAATATCTTTTCAAACACTTTATAATATTCTGATCCCAATCCATCCATTCCTGAAGTTTTCCCATTTTTCAGTTTCTTAATTACCTCTGTTATCTCTTTCTTCTCAATGGGTTGTTCCAGTAATTCTTTATCTTTTTCCTTTATTTTTTGCCCCCAATTTTCTTCCACATACTTCTCTATTTTATCTATGGGATTCTCTGCTGTTTGATATATGGTAGTTTTTTTATAAAATCCCTCAAAAGCTTTTAGTTTTTCTTTCATCAATCTACATATTCTACCAGATTTATCCTTAACCATGTTTATCATACTTTCCATTTTCTTTTTCTGTGTGGACCTGGCCAATGTTTTTGAATTTTTATTACTATATTCAAAAAATTCCCTAGAGAACGACTTTTGTCAGAAAGTCCTAGTGCCTCCCCATAATTTGCTATTGTTGTTAACTGCCCTAAAGTCAACTTTGACCTCAAGTAATCCTATGAATGAGGCATCTCTAATGCTCCCTATCCGCAACTGTTCCTACACACTGTGTCCTCTTTGGTTGAGTCTTTCCATCTGGCATGTAGTCTTTCTCTCTTTCTATTGCCCTCTATCTTTTCAAGCATTATTGTCTTTTCTGGTGAATCGTGTCTTCTCATGATATGGCCAAAGTACAACAACCTCAATTTGGTCATTTTGGCAGGGTACAGACCGCCAAAAAGAGGTGCCTCCCCGGTGCCTCTTTTTGCTCTGCAGAAGTGCCGCAGCAACCAAATTGCATAGCACTGCTGCGGAGCAAAAAAAGGAGTGCCTGGAAGTGGTTCCTTTTTGCGGCACCGCTGTGACACCGCAAAGCACCAGAGCCGGTGTGATGACGTCACGGCTGTGCCGCACCATCTGGAAGCAGCGCAGCTGTGATGTCACCGTTATGTGCCCCTTCTGGTGGGCATGCCACAGCTGCGGCACCCTCGTCACGTGCAAGGGTTGCCGCGCATGTGGGCGCTCTGACCACCAGGCAACCCTCACATGTGACGAGGGCGCCACAAAGGCCCATCTGTTCTGGGCCTTTGGCTTCTAGAAAAAGTTCATATCCAATTTGTTCTTGTATCATTTGTTTGTCTTTTTAGGGATCCATGGTGCCTGCAGAACTCTTCCCCAGCGCCACATCTCAAATGAGTTGATTTTCTTTCTATCAATTTTCTTCACCGTCCAGCTCTTGCACCCATACATACTGATGAGAAATATGCTGAATACCTCCCCAAACTACAAATCCCATAATTTCTTTTAATTTCTTTTAGGTTGACTATACCTGCCTGTTTTGCAGCTGTTTCAGAAAAATATGCAGAGAATGGCCTAAATACCATTTTAGTCCTAACTAGAATAAGCTCATTTTATCCACTGGATTTCTCTTTGTGTTGATACACCACTCAATAATTAAATGAGTGGGTTTACTCTGGTTGGGACCCACCCACAGGATGCCAGCCAGTAACTACGGAAGACTGATTTAGAAGAGCCCTAATGTCTTTAACAAAACAATTTTAAATGTAAGTGATTTGAGTATTTCAGACTTTGTTTTAGTTAACAAAGACTGAAATAAAAGAAGACTGATGCTAAATAGCAGTGAACTTCATAGTCTTGAGCTGAATTTTAAATAGCAGAAATGAATTTGCTTTAAATGAATTTGGAACCTTTGTTTGCAATCTTAAGTATTACTCATTAGTTTTTTTTAAAATGACATCCAGTAGTTTCTGTGCACTACAGATATGATAAAGGAGCTATCTGTCAAGCTCCCTATACAGGAATAGATGACAGAGAGTTCTGTTTTACAACTGTCTCAGCTGACAATTACCTGCAGGCTTTTACAATACAGTCACTGAATTAATTAACCTTTGCCATAAATTCTAGCAACTTGAACAAAGTCTGATGTTTTTGCTGCTAAAACTCTTCAATAGTACTATATGACAAATGAAACAGCTGCTTGTTATTCCTAAGGCATACAACGGCTACTTACATCGCCTTTCATTATGAATGAAAGTGAATCCCATTGTCTCCCCCAATGGTCATGAAGAAGCCATAGTATGCTACTCAAAATTGCTCATATCTATATTTTTGAATTACAGACTACCCATGCATAAAATACTGTATTTATACAAATACAGTGAACTAATTTAGAGAATTGTTACAGCTATCACTGCAGCTGCATTAGCAGTGCAAATAACTGCTTATGACTGTGATGCATTTATGAAGTTTGTATCATGGAAGCATAGGACTTGAGGAGAAAGAAGCATCACTCCTCTTCACCATTACAAGTTATTTTTGTAGTCCTAGAAACACAGCACAGTATTCCATGAGTTCCCTTCTCCTTATACTATACCAAATATGCAGCAGTTATTTGTTCTGGTAAACCAGCTCTTTTGGATATGTCTGCACACTTCTGCCATAGAGGTGCACTAAAATTTCCCTTATCTGATGCACCAGATCTACTAAACCAATGGATCTGAGCATGGAGCACAACATTTAGAACAGGGTAGGCAACTCTGAAGGTCAGCACTAACCCATCCCCACACTGCCATACCCCTGAAATTTGTCAGTTTGATAGCAGCACAAGAGCTGCTCATAAATTTCCTCTTGAATGAAGCAAGCCTGGGTAAAAACAAATGATGCAGAGAGCATACATATTGTTTTAAAGCTGTTCAACAACAGTTCTTGGAGGCTTCCAAGAGTAATAATTTGTAATAAAGCAAGATACACATGTGTCATGTACCTTAATGCAGAGTTGCATTTATGCAGAAAAGTATTCCCAGGCCCCATCTGGGCAGGCCAAATAAAATGTCCTCCCCCTGTCTGCTTGGTGGAAAGACTAGATGACACACAACCCAAACCCTGATTCTGGCGCAAACAGACCAGACAACATCTGGCCTGCTCAGCATCAGAACTGGGATATACCCATTTTACAATACATTATAATACCTCCCTATTTGCTCCAGATCATCCCAGAAGACCCAGAGCCCTCCATTCTGATGCTGGGTGGCTGTTTGAAACATGTTCTGTTGTACCACCTAGTGTATCAGAACAAGGTACCCAGCCCTGTGATCATCACTGGGCACCTCGTTCTGATCTTAATGAAAAAACACATTGTGCTGGCAGATGCACCAGGCAACACAGTGGGTTCTACATGTGAACAGCCACCAGGCACTGGAACAGAGGGAGAGGTAACAGGAAGAGATTGGGGCTGCTCTGTGGGCAGGATACTATGGACGGACCCCAGAGTATCCTGGCCAGTGCAGACAGGTCCAATGGCTCCTCTCAGACTTTGAAACTGCCTTACTAGGGAGGCCAGGATAGCTCTGTTCTAGCAATCTTTCTGTCAGTAAGTTGAAACATTCTTGTGCCATCTGGCTTTTAGAGGCTGAATGGGATAGAATTTTAACAATGTGCTGTGTTGTTTTATGGTCTGTGTAGTCTTTTAATCAATTTTAATGTTTTAACTATATACAATGTTTAATCATCTTTTAAATAACTTTTATATTTGTTCTTTTTTGAAGTTTGTGTATGGGTTTTTAAAATCATTTTTAAATATGTTGGAAACTGCCTTGAAACTCATTATAGGGGGGAAAGTGGGCTATAAAAGTATTATTATTATTATTATTATTATTATTATTATTATTAGTTTTTATTTATATAGCACCATAAATTTACATGGCACTTTACAGACATCATCAATTGAACATTAAAACCTGTCAATAGTGTACAATTTAAAAATCATAAAGTATAAAACTATACAGTAATTAAGAAAAGTATACAATTAAAATACAAAATTATAAAAACAGATAATACATATTTATTAAAATCTAAGTTATACATCAATATTAATTTCCAAATTCTTCAGAGAATAAAAAAGTCTTTAATTCAGATTTAAAGCTAGCAAGAGAAGAGATAGTCCGCAGATTATTTATTATTATTATTATTAACCTTTATTTATAAAGCGCTGTAAATTTAAATAGCGCTGTACATACAGTCTTTTTAATTAGACAGTTCCCTGCCCTCAGGCTTACAATCTAAAAAGACACCACACAAAAGGAGAAGGGAGTAGTGGTGGGGAAGGGGATGAGATCCAGCAGTTCCTCTCTACCTCCAAGGCCTGGACCAAGGCAGGTGGACTGGAGGGAGGGCTTGGGTTCATAATGGATGGTTAATCTTCATCCAGGGAGGCAAGCGACAATTAAGCAAAGCCTGGGAATGCTTTTCTGAACAGGACGGTCTTCAACTCCATTTTGAAGCTGGTTAAAGAAGTGATGGCTCTTGTTCGGGGGGGAAGAAGGTTCCAGGAGTGAGGGGCAGCGATGAAAAGGGGCGAATCCAAGATGGGGCAGAGGAAATCCTGGGCTGTGACGCAGACCTTGTCTACCAGAACGGAGGGCCCTAGTGGGAAGGTAAGGAGAAAGAAGGTCTGATAAGTAAGTAGGGCCAACCTATGGAGGGCTTTAAACGTGGACAGCAGGAGCTTATACTGAATGCGGAAAGGGAGGGGGAGCCAGTGAAGGGATGCCAGCAAAGGAGAGATATGGTCACAGCAGTGGGCGGAAGTGATAATGCGGCCAGCTGAATGCTGGACAGAAATTAAAGGACAGAGGTGAGAAAGAGGAAGCCCTGCCAGAAGGATGTTACAGTAATCAAGTTGTGAGATCACTAAGGCATGGACCAGGATCTTGGCAGCAGAGGCGGCGAGAAATGGTTGGATTTTGGTAATATTGTACAAAAGGAATCTACAAGCCTTGGCTGTGGTCTGGATCTGAGGGATACACGACATAGAAGAATCAAAGATAAAACCAAGACTGCGGGTTTGCTGGACTGGTTGAATAGAAATATTGTTCACAGAGACAGAAAAGGAGTGTTGAAGGGTGGACTTAGGAGGAAAGACAAGAAGCTCCGTCTTGGACATGCTGAGCTTCAAACGCCAATGGCACATCCACTGTGAGACAGCTGTGAGACAAGACGAAACTTGCTGTTCAAGCCTTGGAGAAAGGTCAGGGGTGGAAAGATATAAGTGGGTGTCATCGGTGTACAGATGGTAGGAAAAACCAAAAGAGCTAATGAGTTTACCTAAGGACAGTGTGTAGAGAGAAAACAGAAGGGGACCCAGATGATTAGGAAGGTGGTTCCAGGAGTACAGTGCAGCAAGTGAAAAAGGACGAACCCGAGATAAGGAAGAAGAAATCCTCAGCTGGGTAAGAAGCCCTGAGCTTCTGGACCATAGATCTCAAACAGGATGATAAGATGAAATAAGAACTGACAGATGGGGAGGGAGGTAGATTGTGTAAAGTTTTAAACGTTAAGGAGAAGCTTGTACCAAATCCTAAAAGGAATGGGTAGCTAGTAAAGAGATTTCAGAAGTGGGGTAACATGATCAAAGTGTCAAGCCAAAAAGATAATCTTAGCAGAAGAATGTTGAATGGAGACCAGAGAACTAAGGTGGGACAATGGGAGCCTCGTCAGAAAAAGACGGCAGTAGTCAAGGCGGGAACTAACCAGGGCATGAACTAAGATCTTAGCAGAAAAAAGCCGACAAAAAGGTCTAATTTTTGCAATATTATAAAGAAAAAAATCGGCATGACTTACCTACAGCCTGAATCGGGGGAGCAAAGGACAAAGAAGAACCAAGGATAAACGCTTCCTTCACAGGATGAATGGGAACATTATTAACTATAATAGAGAATGTATAGTGTAAAGTAAGTTTTGGAGGGAAAATAAGTAGTTCTGTCTTAGCCATGTTAAGTATTAGATGGCAATGAAATATCCATGATGTGATAAAATAATAATTGTTTAAACACTGGGAGCTTTGCTGATGACGTGCAGCTGGGATCCTCAGTGCAACATAAAGTTCTTCTATGTGGCCTGCAGGGCTGGTGCCCTCCCTAGTCTAGACTTGTCTTGCTAGTTGCGGCCACCTCATGAAAGGTTCTTTTTGCTGTGTGCCTTCATATTGTTTCCAAGTTATGGTGATCCTAAGGTAAACCAATCACAAGGTTTCCTTGTCAACATGTGTTCAAAGGGGGTGTTGCCTTTGCTTTCCTCTGAGGTTGAGAGACCATGACTTGCCCAAGGTCACCCAGTAGGTTTGACCTAGGATGGATTTAAACCTCAGTTCCCCAGGATGTAGTCCAACATTCAAACCACTACTAACTACACAGATTAGATATCCCATCAACATTGTAATGCTTTAGGAGGTACGTTTTTAAAATTGCTTTTTAAAAAGGTGTTTGATTACAGCCTTCAGTACCCCTCAATGTTCTGTAGCCCTTATGGTTCGTGGCCATATTTCTAAATTTATTGTGGTCATCATTTATATTTATTTGGGGTTTCATCATTTTAAATATATTTTTCATTTTGTTTTTTCACTGCCTTGAGTTGTCTCGCAGAAAAATAAGTGTGATATAAACTTTTAAACTCAAATTTAAAAACAAGAAAGACAATGCTTTGGTAGTTCCAGAACACTTCAATGCCTGAGATTTGCTGAATACACAGTTTACAACCTGAAAGAGAATAATTTGAAAGTGGGGGTAGTGCTATTATAGATCTTCGATTATCAGTGGTGATTCATTCTCCTAATATTCCATATAGGGAATATCTGTGTACTTCATTCTTTGATGTTTATAAATAGCATTCTTATTTTTCAAGGGATTTTGGAATAATTCCAAAATCAGCATCCGTGTATGTGCGTATGGTTTGTGGGGTTTTTTTTGGTGGGGGTGGGGGTGGGATTATTTTGGATCCAGCAGTTAAATTTATGATTATATGGCTAAGTTGAAAGTATGTCAGAGTCTGAAAATAGCATGTAGTGTCTTTAAACTCCAGCCCTGAATTTCCTGAAAGGATTTAAAGGTTTTAAAAGAGACAAATCAAGTAGTAGAATATATTTATTTAGCAAAGAGGAGGAGGAACGGAGAGAAACTACTCAGATAAATGTATAATTTAAGATAAGCCTCTAACGTTTAAAAAGGAAGCAGGGGATGTAATGCAGTGAAGAATACTTCCAAAATCTCCTGAGCAAGAAGGACTCAGAGTGCCTTCTAGTAGTTTCGGGAATTCCCTAGACAGATCCACACACAGGTTTCCAGTTGATTATCTGCAGCTCTTCCCTCTAATGTCTGAAAAAAAACCTACCCATTGCAGTTGTTTGGTCTTAATCCATCTATGGAAGACTCAAAGAGGTGGTAGGCATTTTGAGGGGGAAGGAAGACAACCTATGATCCAGTTACATGACTGCTGTTTAATGGATAAACATTCACTCTCTAAAAAACTAATAGCTGTATTTCATATGGTTGCAAACAGAGATAAACTCACAACAACAACATATATGCCTTTGAGGTGACAGCAGAGACAACTAGAGGATCCATTTGGGGCACGTATATTCATTCTTGAATTTTCGGCTCATCATCCTGCACCTATAGTGGCCCATTCATATTTGCTGGGGTTAGGGGCACAGGACTACGATGAAAGTGGGAAAACAGTAAATAAAAACACTATTTTTTTTATCTGAAGAACACCTCCCTAGGAATGTCTAGCTCCTGCAGCGCAAGTGTGTCAACAACATCTGCCAGAGGCTGACCACATTATTGTACTGGAGAACCTACAAATGCCTAGAGAACTTCTCTCTCTATGACTCTCTATGTCCTCCAGTGTGACTCTATGGTCAACACCTACCATATATGCCTTTGAGGTGACAACAGGGACAACTAGAGGATCTATTTCGGGAGAAATTTTGGAAGTCCCACTAGAGGACCTAGATATTCCTAGAAAGAACATATTAATCAAATCTATGAATAATGAAATCTGCAATAGTCAACGTCACAAATCTGTGAGGCCTGTCAAATGTTCAACAAAAGAAGTTAACATCAGCACAAAATGCAATAATAACACACAGATGGCAATCCAAAATACCCCAAATAACCCAAATCATCAGATAAGTTCACAGCCTCACACTATTTTGATGATATCATTTACATTTTAACCATTTTAGGTTGTTTGGTTTCTGACTGTTTAGTATAGCTACATTTTTCAATTTTCCCTGTAATACTGAAGACTTAAATTTGGTTTTTAAATGTCAGTAGGGGTCTTGTAGTTGATAGGAGCAGTCATATATATATTAAATCCCCTGAACTGGAACCTGATTACCTTGGGGATTATGTAAACCTGTGAACTCAAGATAATAGCACTCATGAAGGCACAGTTGCATGTTACTTTTACTCATCAAATTTTCACCACCTCTCCAAAGTGAGTAATAAGCAATGCCTTGCCTGACTTGTTCTTTTCTTTCCCTCTCCCAGGGAAGGTTGTGGATACCTTTAGAAGCTCAAAAAACTAATGGTAACCAATGTACAGATTATATGTGTGGCTCTCTTGAAAAAAGGTTCTTTTCAATGTGTAATCATGGCTAGGGTTGTATGCATGCAAATCACCTGCTGCTGAGAAGATATTGCCCTTCTTCTGTATTTGGGGGCAATTTGAGGGGTACTTTTAAAAAGTTATATTACCATGATGATAGTATAAAATTCTACAGAATTGGCTCCCTCTATTTAATATTCACAAACTAAATTTATCATAGATCACTTTACACTCCAAAGTCATGACTACATGAACATATGTAGTCTGCCAATGGAAAGCAGAAAAATGTTGACTTGGTATTTCCTGGTGATGAGTTCTGAACTCTTGGACTAGCCTCCAAGAAGGTCTTCCCTCAAGTTCCTTTCAAATATTTTTCAGATACTAATATTAGAATACCATTTCAAAATTTGAGCAGATTGCATGTATTTGGATGACAGGGAGAAGGAGACAGGGGTGGGGTGGAATGAAGCTGAGTGCCACCAGCATATTGTTAACTCCTAGCTCAAAACCTGGATGACCTCCCCCCCCCATTTTATGCAGATGTTAAACACAATGGAACCCTAGAAGTTACCACAGGCTCACTGACAAGGTACTGACCAATAATCCCCCCTTAAAAAAACATTCTGAAAGGAGGAAAGGAATTGCCATAATGTGATGACTTCAAGTTCAATTCCATTTAGGGGTTCAGATACTAATGGGAACAGTATGAAAAGCTTTGAAAACAACTAGCACAACCAATAAGGACAGAGTCAGCTTGTGGGCTAAAAGCATAGATAATAATAATAATAATAATAATAATAATAATAATAATAATAATAATAATAATAGATCATGCACCAAGTTGATCAAAGCCATCTCTTTGACACTAACAGGACTGAAGCCATATTGATATAGATATTCCAAGCAATACACTTCAACTAGAACCCAAGAATGGAATACTGAAGATGGACTGGAAATTATTCCATACTTTAGCCTTTGAAGAGATGGTTTAAAACAACAAGAGTAATCCAATGACCACCTCTTAAGGAAAACAGAGTCTGACACTATATGGTACAGAAGTACTCATTTCAGCTCTTGACCACTTTCTTCCTCAGTCCTTCAACAGCTTTTATAAGCAAACACACAGTATAATCTTGTCAAGAATCATCTCCAAATCTTTGTGTTGTACAAACTGAAAACTATTGATATAGAACTGGAAAAGCAAGTGCCACATGTACATCAAATGCAAGAGTCAAGATTACATCAAATGGACTTCTACAAACTGTGCCATCTGGGTCAACACAACTGCAGATAAATCCATCACAATAGACCATTAAGTGTTCTTCACAACTACCTTGTGTTCCTAGATGTATCAGTCCTGTGGTTATTTAAAAAGGCACTATGGCACAGGTCCATGCAAAAACAATGCTGTTAGAGGAGTGTAATTTCTCCACCGTTGTCACTGCTATGGAATAGGCCTTCATATGGGATACAGCCCATCTTCACTTAGTCCATCTTCTAATTCTCACACAAGGATCACTATTGTCCTATTTATTTTCTCATCCTTAGCTTTCTCCCATCAAAACTGGAAGCCAGGTGGAGAGCATTTGGATAAAAATTAAAGAGGAGGGACACAACAAGGACGTTACTGTGGGAATCTGCTACAGACCTCCAAGTCAGATGGAGGAATCGGATGATGCCTTTCTAGAATAGATGACCACACACTCAAAAAGGAGAGATGTAGTAGTGATGGGTGATGCCAACTATCCTGATATTTGCTGGAATTCAAACTCAGCCAAATTCTCAAGGTCTAGCAAATTCCTCACTTGCCTCGAAGACAATTTCATTTTCCAAAAAGTGGAAGAGGCAAGAGGGTCAGCTATTTTAGATCTGAGCCTAACCAACAAGGATGACTTGGTTAATGGGGTGCAAGTGGTGGGATCATTAGGTGAAAGTGACCATGTTCTCCTGGAGTTTGTTATACAGTGGAAAGGAGAAGCCAGGCATAGTCAGACATGCATTCTAGACTTTAGGAGAGCTGATTTCAGTAAACTTAGAGAAATACTGGGGGTGATCCCATGGTCAGGAATACTAAAAGAGAAGGGAGTTCAGGATGGATGGGAGTTTCTTAAAAGGGAAATACTGAAAGCACAATTTCAAACAGTTCCAATGAGGAAGAAAAATGGAAAGTGTCTCAAGAAACCAGGATGGATGACTAAGGAACTTTCAACTGAGCTAACTTTTAAACAAAACATGTATAAGAAATGGAAAAATGGGAAAATCACCAAACGGGAATTCAGACAAATAGCTAGCATGTGTAGGGGTAAAGTCAGACAAGCTGAAGCACAGAATGAACTCAGGCTTGCTAGAAAGGTTAAGAATAAGAAAAAAGGATGAGGACAGAATAGGGGAAATTCAGCAGAGAATAAGTAAAGAGATAGTACAGGAATATCAGGTTAATCAAAATGAATATAAGTCTCCAGGACCTGATGAACTACATCCAAGAGTATTAAAGGAACTGGCAAATGTAATACTCCCGGAGAACAGGAGAAGTCCCAGCAGACTGGAGGAGGCCAAACGTTGTCCCCAGTTCTGGGCACCACAATTCAAAAAGGACATTGAGAAACTGGAGCGTGTCCAAAGGAGGGCGACTAAAATGGTGAAGGGTCTGGAAACCATGTCCTATGAAGAACGACTTAGGGAGCTGGGGATGTTTAGCCTGGAGAAGTGAAGGTTAAGGGGTGATATGATAGCCTTGTTTAAATATTTGAAGGGATGTCATATTGAGGAGGGAGCAAGCTTGTTTTTTGCTGTTCCAGAGAACAGGACCCAGAACAATGGATGCAAGCTACAGGAGATGACAAGAGGTGTTACAAAACTCCTGATCTATCAGCTTTCTCTGGGTAGCCATTTTAACCATCCCCCACAATCCTGCAGAGCTTCAAGAGTCCTAGGAAGATAGATCCCCACCAGGTAAAGCTCCTCCACCAGCATCCCATCCCATAGGATCATCAGATCATGATTTCCACCTTTTGAATAAGATTTCAACATCATATGAAGACTTTTTTCCCCTTTTAAACACCTAGTCATAAAACACCATGTCTCGCGTGGGGGCCGGGACACCAGTGTACCTGGCAGCGGTGCTGGAGTACCTGTCGGCAGGTGTGCTGGAGCTGGCCGGGAATGCAGCATGTGACAACAAAAAGAGCCACATCGTACCCAGGCACCTCCAGCTGGCTGTCTACAACGATGAGGAGCTGGGCCGCCTCCTGGGCTGTGTCACCATCGCCCAGGGCGGCGTCCTCCCCAACCTCCCCGCTGCCCTCCTCCCCAACAAGGACCAGCATGCAGAAGCTGGTGCCATAGGGACCGGGAAGAAGAAGCAGCCGCCCAGCCACGCCTTGTAGGAGTACTGAGCAGATGGAGAGGAGGACCTTCCCAGAGGAAGAAGCCCAGCTAGGTCTCAATGGAGCGCTGAGCGACAGACGGAGAAGAGGACTGACCCCATGCCCCAGACAGAACTGGCCTCCTGTTTGTCTGTGATGCTCTGCTGCCTTCTATTTTGGCTTTTAACATTGTTGCTCTACTATTTACATTCTTAACTATATTGAAAGGCACTATATTGAAAATTTTAAATACAGGCTTTTGAATGCAAAATGTTAATATATTGCTTCCTTCACACAAATACACACTATATGCATCTATTCAAGTAGTAGAGGTTGATCAGAGTGCTTCAGCTGTTATTATAATAAATAGCAACATATCTACTGCAATATTAAACATTCTATTAAACTTCATCCAATCAGACAAACCACTTTTATTTCAGAATTCAGAATTTATTTCAAAATTCACAAAGAACTAGATACTAGTTGATACTGTCATCAGAAAAGTTGTAAAAAAATTTGGCCAGAATCCAGTATCACTTACTTAATTAAGTATAGAATTCAAATACATAGCTGTATTAGTCTGGAATATCAGTAAGCAAAGGGATCTTGTGGCACCTTTGAAACTAACTGTGCCTTTGAAGTTGTTAGCATAAGATTCTGTAGATTTGGTCTCCCTCATGAGATACATGAAGTAAAATGATGACCAGGAAGGACTTTTTAAAATCAGACTATATGAATAGTCATAGAAACACAAAACATGTGGGTATGGTGATGAGGTGACATGTTAAGATTTAAATATGGCCATTAAGGTATAAAGACAGGAGGAAAGATGTTGCCTAAGGCCAGGGTGTGTGTGTGTGTGTGTGTGTGTGTGTGTTCCTCTCAGTTTGTTCAGGGACCACTGCCCTGAAGTCAGGGGTGGAATGCCCAGGAAGACTGAAGTGTTCTGCAACTTGTTTTTGTGTATTCCCATTCCTAATGTCTGATTTATGTCCATTTATCCTCTGATGCAGAGACTGGCTGTTTGCCCAGTGTAGAGTGCTGAAGAGCATTGTTGACAGAGAATGGCATATATCATATTAGTTATGTATAGCTAACTAAACAATCTCTCCTGGCCCAACAACACCCCCCCCCCCCAATAAACCTGATGGAAATGCCATTCACTCATGCTTTGATTGCTGGTAGAATGAACCTCTTGGTAGAATGAACCCCTTGTAACTGTTTCCTGACAAAATAGGTTGCAGGTAATAGTGTTACAGTCAGGACTGTTCCTGAATATACAGCAGAAACATTACCCAGATTTACTCAACCATAACTGTTTTATACTCATGGTTGCTATTTAGTTGCAATTTTGATGCTACTGCCACAGTGGTAACTCCCCCCAACCTATTTTGTTGGGTATCAGTTGCTTGGGAAGAAGGAGATCCATTCTGTGACCAGAGCATGAGTGAATGATGTTTCCCATAAGGTCGGCCGGGGGGAGGGGTTGAATCAGGATAGGGTTTTTAGTCCAGTATACTTTGGGGCCATTCAGACTACACTTTACCCCAGATCAGAAATCGATTCTTTCACATGGAGTTCATATTGGCTCCTAATCTCCCACAAGCGAATCAGAGGCTTGCACAAACGTTTTATGGCAAATGCCCCTTAGCGCGGGTCATTTGCAATCAGGGCAAAAGCCGTCTCTTTTGAAAAAAAAGGGTTCTGCTGAATATGGACTTGCCCCCGATCATGATCGGGGAAAGCTCAGGGGAGGGACTTAGATCAGAGGGAGGGCAGTGGGCAGGGCATTCCTTCCCCTCATCAGGGCGAAGGAGAAGGAAGGAGCCAGAGGAAGGATGCAACAAAGGGGAATCTGACAGGAGGCAATTGACAGGGGGTAAAAAAGGGGTAACCGGGGTGACTGACGGGGTCAATTCAGGGCAGGTCAGAGGGCCAGAGCAAGCCAAGCCTCTGCTCTCCAGGAGGGACCTTTCCCCTTTGGTTTTGATTTTTTAAAATTATTTTTGGCAGTCTATGCGCATGTTTTTTGCTTCAGGTAGATATATACTAGATAGAACATGGCTAGCTGCTTGTTCACTTTCACTTTCATTTCCTCGCTTCCAGCAAAGGGGAAATGCTGCAAAGGGCACTTTGCAAGACTTTTTTTCCTTTGCAAATGAATGCTACAATGTGAATGTTACAATGTTTCTCTTTCCAATTTGGCAAATTGGCAAATTGATACACAGAATGCTTTTGCTAATGTGTCTAAGGAATTCAGGGGTAGCCTAGAAAAAGCAAAGAATGCATGGCATCGCATCCTTTTCTGGCATTCCAAGGTGATGAATTAATTAATTAATTAATTAATTATTGCATGTGTATGTGGTATTGTGGGGTGGAAAGGAGGGGGGATACAGGGTGCAGAGATGGCATTAGCTTGCATTTTGGGGCTGGAAATGGGGCCAAGGGCAGATCATAACCTGCACTGACCCAAATGCCCACAACACACACACACACACACACACACACACAGAGGAGGTTTTAAAATTTGACAAAATGTGCACATTCTGCCTCCTGGTTCTTTAAAAAAAAGGAGGGGGGAAGCACACTTCCGATGGGCCAATGAGTGCTGGAAATGTCACTTATGATGATCGCGGAACTGAAATTTGATTGGCAGCCAGGTGCCTTCATTTTAAACCTGATTTCTCCAAGAGGGCATTAGGGTTAAAATACCCGATTGGTAGTCAGCACTTGCTTCCGGGGGGATTTGGAGAGGGAGAAACCGAAGCTTCCCAGTTCCTTCCAGCGCAAAAGTGCCAGTGAGAATGGGGCCTTTATTGAGGCTGCATCTGCACTACAGAAATAATCCAGTTTAATATCACTTTAACTACCATGGTTCAGTGCTATGGAATTCTGAGAATTGTAGCTTTGTGAGATATTTAGCCTTCACTGTCAAAGCATTCTGGTGACACAACAAACTACAGTTCCCAGAATCCCATATCATTGAGCCATGGCAGTTAAAGTGGTGTCAACGTCGATTATTTCTGCACTGTGGATGCAGCCCATGTAGCTGATACAGGATTCTGGCCACTGTCCTTGAGTTTCAGTCACCTGTAGCATTCAGGGGGTTTTGATTTTGTTTTTCTTTTAAAAATAATGGATGGGACAAAAATTCTGCTATTCTTTTTGTGTTGGTTACATGTTTTGGGATTGAAGTTGTTATGAGCAATGCTATGAAAATTGTTTTATTTGTGTGTGTGTGTTCCCTTACTATGGCCCTGAATGTACTCTCACTGCAAGCAGCCGTGAGGCATATCCCACCTGGTCAGGTAACCAAGCTGCCATGGACCCAAAAGCGAGATTTGAAACAGAGATCAATCAAATAGTTTGGGAGTTGCAATAGGGAAGAATTCACACTTCCAGAAGACAGGAAGAGGGAGCTGATTTACAGAAGCAAATTAGGTGTTTCCTGCCCCCAAGCCAGAGAGGGCTAATTTACAACTCTATTACCCATCTTTGAAACCCTGTTTTAGTGACACTTTACCATGCAGATTTGGCCTTTGATGTATGATAGACAATCATTTTGCCTAGCCTATAAAGGACCTTAAATTTTCTTTGTCAGAAGAAGAAGGAAGGAGCTAGTATGGAGTGCAGGGGACCTCACGTCTCCCTGTATTTCAAATTAGTTCCACCTCATGCTGCCTTCCAAGAAGCAGGTGAGTTCTACATTCATCATGAGATCGCATCTTTGGAGCACCCATGTCTTTAGGTAACTATCCCTTAAGTGAAGCCTGTTCTATCACTCCATAGATTGCATGTGTGAATGTGTGTGTGCTTGCATGTGTGTAAGCATCTTTTTTTCCTTTAATAAAATACAATTCATCTGAAGAGTTCTGCCTGTATTCCTCTATTCCAGCAACCTCTGTATAAAAATGGGAAACGATTCCAAAAGGGTTGCTTAAAATTGAGCTAATAAAAATTCCCTTAGAGAGACCCATTGTTTTTCTTTTCTTCCTTTTTTATCTTTGCAAACAACTTTGATTACAATGGAAAACCAAAGTTCCACCGCATGAGAACATGTGTTTATTGATGTTGGATGTTCAGCTATGCTGGATGTAAAGTTCTACTGTCCTATTTAAAAGTTTATGATCTTTATTAGGTTGTATAAGGTAAGAGATGTGTTACATACTGTGGTTCCACTAAAATGTATATAATGTTACATAACTCAAGTGATCTGTTGGGAATGGAGAACCAGCATGTAGGACATTGGGGTGCAAAGGGTGACTGGAGGTGGCTGACAGGTAGGCACTGATACTGATACAGGTAGGCTTGGTGGTCAGGGAGGTAGTCAGAGGATGATTGTTGGTAGTAAAGGTTGTGGGGTCAGCACTGGTTTATTATTTTGGAATTTTGATTGTGGGAGTGGAGTTAGACTAGGAACATCAAGGTGGATAGGATAGGCATGAATATATCAGTATACATAGATTCTGTAATTTAAAAGAAAGAGACAAAAGATCTATATTGTAACCATATGCTGCTGAACACAAATTAAATCTGATTTTTCTGAAGCACATTTGTTAAAAATATATTAATAACTGTTTCACATCTACATATATCCTAAGGTATGCTTCAAATTTAGCCAGAGTCATAGTATCTATGATGGCAGCTAATACTAAGGAGGGAGAAAAACTTTACAGGGGTTTAAACTAATAGCTGTGAGCTCTATAGGGAGAACGGATTACAGGAGAGTTGAGCCTTGTCCTGGGATCTAAGCCAAATAGCTAAATTGTTATAGGAATATATAAAGGAATCCCTGACTTGCATTGCCATTCTGTTTGATGAAAAATGGAAATAAAAATCCTCTTTCTCCTAATAGAAAAGTGTTGGTGAAAAGTGAAGTTGCCACACTGGTATTCTCACTTGGGTGAGAAAATACAGCAGATTAAGATGCTTGGTGAAAGTTTTATTTGTCTTCATGAGAGTTAATTACTAACATACTTTATTTTAAAGTAAATTGGAGTGGTCAGTTTAGGACAGACTCTGCTTGAACACTAAGTGAATACAACATTTACTTGTATGGAGAAAAGGTTCCCCAATTGTTAACAGAGGTTTCTGGCAGCCATCCAGAAAAACATCCCAGTTTGGTTTTCTGAAATGTCAGAAGAGAGGATACATTTGCTCCTACCCTCTCCCAGCTTCTGTTGCTGTAGCAGAAGCAGTCTGCTATGGGATAAGTGGAATTTGAATTCTAAAATTCTTCCCCACAGACGAACTTGCATTTACTAGATCAGGCAATATCTACAAAAATTAAAATTCCCAAGAGACATGAAATAGTTCCAATTCCATTCTTTTCAGTGGATCAGATTGTTCTCCATATCCATGTGTTCTGTATCCATGGATTCAACCAACCATGGATTCACATTTCCCCCCAAAAAGCAAACCTTGTTTTTTGGGTGGTTTTTTATTCTTTATTTTTTGTCATTTTATATAAGGTACACCATATTACTACACCTTGTATACGAGGGGATGCTGAAAAGTTCTCACCCCAACTCACTTACCAAAATCTGAGCATAATTTTGTCACTGTATCTTGAAAGAGTGTTTTTCTGTATTGTAAATTTCCAATTTGCAGGAGCATACCTCTAATTTCTGAATTGTATTAGATCATTGATGGAACCATATTAACAAAAACAACTTCCTCTTCCTGTAGAAGAAAACTCCAAAGGAAATCCATGAGACCATGATGCAAACATTGAGCGACAAGTGTCTGTCATACTCAGTTGTGAAGAAGTAGTGTGCCAACTTACAATGTGCAGATTTTGAGACCCAAGATGCAGCTAAGTCTGGGAGGCCTTCAACAGTGTCAACGTCTGAAATTGTTGAGCCTGATTTTGGCATATTGGTGAACCTCACCAGACATTAGAGCAGTGATTCCCAAAGTGGGTGGTACACCCCCTGTAGGCAGTGAAAGGATCTAGGGGGTTGGTGAGGGGGAACTTGAGCAGTAGTGGGGTCATGAGGAAAAAAGGGGAAGCAGGGGAGCCTTCAATCAAAGTATTGTTACGCAAGAAAGACAAGGGGAAAACATCCTTTAGACCCATGGTGAGGATGAGGATTGTGTGAAGGTTTTTTTCAAGGTCCCTTAGATCCACTGCACAGCACTGGATCATGTGGTGGTGTCTCCCACAGTTTGCCTGCCCCCCTCCCCCCCCCCCCATACCCCCCCTCTCTTAGCTCTTTCACTAGTAGTGGTGGTTGGGAAACTCTCACGAGGCTTGGGTACAGGGCATCATTTCTGTGTCTTGGGAGTGGTGCCATTTTGGGACAGACTATAGAAAGGAGTTAGAGCACATGGCAGTGGGAGAGAAGTGATGGCAAAAAGGAGCTTTCAAATTGGGGACCCTGCTTAAATTCTGTGAGCTTTGCTGAGACTTGGCTAGCAGGTTGGAGTTGCACTGCTGCTCCTGTTTTCTTTTATCAGGTAGGGTGAGAAAAGAGGTAGCAGAAGAAACTATTTTTTAAAAAAAAATTTTTAGGAGAGAGGACACTTGAAGCTATGTGGGGAAGACATGTGTCTGGGGATCTTATCACACAGCTTTTATAACGTGACTTACTGCTCCTGAATTAAAGCCTAGTCCTATCGCATGGATTTTATCTCCCAATCTGCCATCTGAGTACAGCCCAGTTGCAGACCATATCCCTTAACATGCTTTGGCAGCCATTTTTCAAAGTCGGGAGCTTTCCGACTTTGAAAATGGCCACCAAAACACATTAAGGGACATGGGCTGCAGCCAGGCGGTACTCAGATGGTGGATTGGGAGACAAAAGCCATGCAAAAGGAACAGGATGCAGCCTGAATTTGGTTTTAATTTGGGAACAGTAAATCACATTATAAAGCTGTGCGATAAGCCCCTGGGAAAGGAATATCTGTGTTTGATTCTTGAATGGAGTGGCTCCTGTAGTTAAAATCTCTCCCTTTCCCTGTCCACACCTGTCTCCAGTCCAGTGCATGTGGTTTCTGAAAAACCCCTACACCCAAACCGACTGTACCCTTCTTGTCAAAGGATTGAGAGTTTCTCATTCCTGAGGAGAACCTTTTCCTTTGCACCTGGTCACCCTGGGAGCAGCAACCAAGCAGTGCTGAGCAGCAACTGAGAAGCCTCTCATCAACATTGGCCTTTGCCACAAGGCTGGCACAGATGAAAGGCTACTTAAACGTTGCTCAGCCAGCTGCTCGGCTGCTGTTCCCAGGGTGACTAGGTGCAAAGGAATCAGCAACTGAGTTTCCAATCAAGCAGCATCTGAGAAGCCTCTTGCAGGCACTGACCTTTGCTGCAAGGCCGGCACAGGATTTTTGCTCATTATTCACCCAGCTGCTTGGTTACTGCTCCCAAAGTGACTGGGTGCAAAGGGAGCAGAGACAAAGATTGGTTGTTTTGAATTTGCAGAATAAAAGACCTAATATCAAAAAATATGCACTGGGAGGTGGTAGGGTTGTCGCCCAAGAGGAAAGGGGGTAGTAGCCTGAAAAAGTATGGGGAACTACTGCACTAGAGATATCCCAGGAACACACACTGGGTTTATAACTCATGAGCAATTTGCTATGTGCAAGCAGTCAGCCAAGCAGGTGCCAATATGTTGGAATGCTGACCAAAAACTAAATTGAATGTATATATCCAAGTTGATTTTACAGCATTTTGAGTGATCTAGTGATAATTTTTTGGAATGAATCATCACTGTTCATGAAACATGGTTACATCACTATGACCTGGAGACTAAACAACAGTCCTTGCTGTGGCAGCAATCAGGTACTCCACAGCTGAAGAAATTAATGACTCAAAGGTCAGCAGGAAAGGTCATAGTTTTGAGAGATAAGAAAGGTATTTTGATGACTATCATTAGAAGAGCCAGCAGTTAATGCAGAATAGTACTCTAACTTGCTGTGTTAATTTAAGGAGGCATTGATGGAAAAGTGGTGAGGAAAGCTCTGGTTTTCTTCTTCTACAGGACAATTCACCTGATCACAGGTCTTGCAAGACGATGGATGTCTTGAATAATTTAGGGTTTGAGTGCCTAGGCCATGTACCCTACTCACCAGATGTTGCACAATCTTACAATTTTCAAACCTTTAAAAGCATTTGAAATAATTTTTTTTTGAATGATTCAAAGGTGACAGCAGCAGCAGAACAGCATTTCAGTGATCAGACATCAGATTTTTTTTTTTTTTTTTGGAAGGGTTAAAGAAACTTGAAAAACAATGTGCCAAGTGCATCAGTCTACAGAGTGAATATGTACACTTCATGGCTCTAGGTCATTCCTTTCTTAGGCTGAGAACTTTCCAGCACTTTCTTGTATAATAGGATTTGAGCATTCATAAATTTTAGTATCTATGGTGGGGCCTTGAATCAACCCGCAGCGGATATCAAGGGTTCACTGTATGTTTATGTATATACACATATATATTTGCATATGTATTAGGAATACTGTATATACTCATGTATAAGTCTAGAAATTTTAGTCTAAAAATTGAAGTCAAAAACCAGATTTGACTCAATGTTAGTACCGTACTTTAACTCTTATTTTTAAAAAGGTGCCACCTCCTGTTGAAAAGCAAAGGTATAATCTGCTCTGGAAGCACTGACCCTGCTATAGTCTCTCATCCATCCAGCTTTTAGGATGAACACAGTTATGCCTCCTGGAATTTTCTTAAATTCTTTGGCATTGTTTTCCTTTCTTTCATCTTTTAGGTCCTTTGTTACATGTTTTAAGTTTTACCTTCAACTTAAACATGGGTCATATCAAAATTCATAATTTTGGCCTCCAAACCTGCCCTCGACTTGCACATGAGGTCAACTTATAGTAGAGTATATACGGTATTCTTAACAGTGACCCTGGCATTAATCTTCCAAAAATCCAGTGAAAATGTTTAACCAAATGCAATTGTACAAGGTAATTTAAACCATCTTTGACAACGTAGCAAATTCACGTTCATCTTCTTGTTTTAATGGCCTATGTGATGCAATATCCTGTATGCATACAACTAATTAGATTTATAAACACACACACACAGAGGTATTTCTCACATGCACAGATGAAGTAGGTTGTGATTAAAAAAAACATATTTATCCCTACCTCTTACCTCACAGGCAATGTTCTGTCTCCTTTCCTTCTGTCCATTTCTCTCTGAGGAACAGGATACCAACGAAAGTTAAGTTTCCAGTTAAATCCTCCATAAGTCATGTCTGAGCCAGCCATATATTCAAAAGTGTCATCGCTGATCACATCAATAATGGGGCAAACAACAATTTTCCTATTAAATAAATAAATAAATAAATGTGCAAACACACACAGTTTCCACAGAAGGAATTTTCTTTAGCCCACAAATGTATATGAAAAGTTGCCAGCAATACTTTCCCAGAGCTTTCTTCAAAAACCAAGAATCACTTGACTGACAATCAATCATCTTTCTGCCTTTAGACAGAACTACTTACAATTTAGTAAGAGTGAAAAAAGAAGATAAAATAAAAGATATGTATCTCTGTGTGTGTATTTTACTTTTTCCCAGTTTAGGACAATCTGCTTCTCACAATTTTTAGCAGGGGTACTTAAAAATTTAAATTTACATTGAAGCTTCCAAACTCTAGTCCTCCAAGAGTTTTGGACTTCAGCTCCCAAAATCCCCAACCACTGGCTCAGTTGCTGAAACTGCTGGCAGTTGAAGTACCAAACACCTGAACAACTAGAGTTTCAAAACCACTGCTTTAACATCATTAATAAAATTCAGATGTAATCTCCTGACAACCAGAGCAAATAACACCACCATTCAAGTGCGGTAAGGACAACACTCTTCTAATAATTGCACCACTATATCTTGTAGACCTGTTCAGTGGGATGAAAGAAAAGGACAAATCTCATTGCTACCTTCCCACTCCCTTGCCTGGTGCTATATTGTTATAACTTTCAGTTATACTTTTCTCTAAAGAAGGATCAGTGCACATAGCCTGGCACTCCCAAAAAGGAGGCTCTTTCACAATACAACGTGCCCACAGATTGCCATATGAGGACTTGAGGTCACGTGGGTGGCAAGCCCTAATAAGGTAAATGGGGCATGCTCCATAGGGGCACACCCCATTCAAATGAATGGGGCTTGAGCATACGCGGGATGTGCCTTATGCAGGGGGGCGAAACGGATCCCCCACATAAGGTGAGGGTACACTATACACAGCTATAATACTATGATTCCACTGTAACAGCCATGGCTGCATCCCTCTCTCCATCTTAATTGCTACCACCTTTGCCTCAGAGGGAGAGAAGAAGAGGCAAGCACAGCTCCACCATGCCTAGGCCCAGAGGCAGATGAAAGGTTGGCCCTCCATTTTAAGTGCTATTACCCTAGTCTTGGAGTGATAGAAAAACCACAGTACAGTGTGCCCTTCTTTTACACGGGGGATCCATTCTGGACCCCCCTCCCCCGCGTAAAAGAAATAGCACATATGCTTGAACTCCATAACAAGTAATGGGGCTTGTGCTTGCAGCAGGGCAGGGCAGGGCGGTGTGAGCATGCTATGGGCACACGCACATTGTTTCTTCCGGCACACGGCACCGCTTCTTCCGGCGTATAATGCGCCCATGTATGACGTAGGCACACTGTATCTACAGGACTTAATCTCCTTCACCACTGTCATTCCCTTCTCCTTTTCTGTCATGATCTTTTAGATTGTAAACCTGAGGGCAGGAAACTTAAATCAGCAATCTGTAAACCACTCTGAGAGCCTTGGTGGCTGAAGAATGGGGGTAAAAATACTCTAGATAGATAGATAGAGGAATCTTTTGGTGGAATGCTATGAATAATATAAAATCCTCTGGTGATGCTCTAGGGGAGTTTCTTTACAGGAATTTTAAATGCCCCTCCTTAAATGACAACCCCTAGGATTCCATAGGATATTTAACTCAATTGGCAGTGAAATCAAAGTGCTATAACTGGGTAAAGTGTGTCCAGGATATGTTCAGAATCATCTAGCAGTAATGATCTTCATCCATTTAGGGATGCCTGCACTTTACAAGCAGATGTTCCCTACTGGTTAATAATAAATATTTTATGTATCATCCAGCTGTACTGGTTTAAACAGAAATGGGAGTATTTCTTTTTTTTTTTTTCCCTTCAAATTTAGCTACACCTGCTAGACAACAACCAGAAAGTCTAATAAGGTCAAACAAACTTGAGTAACTACATGTAAAAAATCCAGGTTATAAAATGGAAGGTCAAAATGCAGTGATCATGAGGAAAAGTCATTATTTACGTATTAGTTACTGGTTGCAAAAAACATTTTTGCAAGAGCATCATTCTTTCCTCTGATAGCTCCTTGATTCCCTAAAAAGAGGCTTGCTTGGGCCCTTCTCCTCCCTTTGTACTGGCAGGCAAAGACTTTTTTATTCAGATAGGCCTTTGGCTCACTGTTAATATGACAGAAAGGATATTTTAATGGGACTGTGCTTTTATCTTTTCTATTATATTCTAAATGGGTTTTATAAATTGCTTTAACTTTGTATTTTTCAAATAGAATTGTTTGTTTTCTAACTTTTCTTCTAAGAGGTCGCTGTTGCTGTTGTTTAGCTATAGCTTATTTTAAATGGGATGTTAGATGTCACATTCCTTTTGAATTTTCAATAAGTAATATAGACCTGCCTTGCTCCACCCACCATCATTCCTGTGCCTCAAAAGGCAATGGAGGGCTCAGGTGGAGGAGGGCTGCCGTGCTCTACCCACCATGATAATGAAGGCTTTACAATCAACAACAACATTAATTAATAGCCACTCATCTTTTAAATATAAAAAAATATATTTAATATCTCCGCTTCCTTCTGTTTTGATTGTTTAACTAATGGTTTTAATTAATTATTTTATATTTTGACCATGTTATATTTAGATATTTTGTCATACAGTCCGCCCTTCCTTTACACGGGGGATTCGTTCCGGACCCCCTCCCCCGGCATAAAGGGAATTCTGCCTATGCTTGAGCCCCATTTAAATGAATGTGGCTTGTGCACACGGTGGCACAGTGGCACACGCACACCACAGACGGGTGCACCATTACCCCTTATGGTGCATGCCACCCCTTTTCAGCGTATGCTGAAAGTCACGTAAGGCACGTCCACATATGACGTGGGCTCACTGTATATGTAAAGGGGGGGAAGATTTTTGTAATTTTGTAAACCACCTTGATCTTTTGGAAAGGTGGTATATAAATAAAATTTATTATTATTATAGTATTTAAAATATTCATCGTTTATTGGTTACAACACACTTTGACTACATATTTAAAATAAACAAATTACAGGTGAAAGAAATCTGTATAATATATTTTACAAAATTAACCAAAGAGGCTAAAGACACACATCTGTACTTTGGTTAGATCAGAAGAGAACCAAAGATGATTTGATCTTGAAGTGAGGCTTATATATTCAGCATGGAAGACAATCCCTACAGCTAAATCTTCAATACCATAAAATAAATGGCTTAAAAATAAGCAGGTTCTTCTAATTAAGGTTTTCCTCTCTGATGGGGCCATAACACAAAGTGTTGTACAGCACCAGCTCTTTATCCTTACCTGTCTTCCTTTATCCTTGCCAACAGGGGTTCCAGCCAACCCAAAGTGCATTCACAGTGTGCATCCAGGAAAGTGATGACTTGTCCTTTGGAAGCCGCTGCTCCTCGAAGCCGAGCTCGAATCAGTCCCGACCGCTGTTCCATCCTAATAATTTTTACTGGCACTTGCAAAGTTTTCACATAATTCTCTAATGGGACCTTCAGAAAATCTGCCAAATGCAATTAAGGAAGGAAAATACAACAAAGTGTTTGTTCAAATTAAATCCACAGGCCAAAAGAATAGAGAAAAAAATTGTGTAACTAAGATGCTTGGTGAAAGGGTAACCTTCCTTGAACATGCTTCAAAATGTATATGAAAAGGTCAGAGAATTCTGTGTGCAGGGAATAAAAAAAGTGGGAGATATTCTATGATTTCATATAATAGAAAAAGGGAAAAAAGTTGGCTCAGAAAAAGCAGAAATCTAAAAAGCACTGTGCAACAGCTGAATTGAATTATGAGCACTGATTTGCTTTATAAGTCCTTAAGAAAGAACCTTGATGTACTAGTGGAAAAACAAGAAATCAGCTAGAAGAGACTCCCCCCCCCCCAATTGTGTGTTCATGTTAAAAAGGTATCTTAACCCTAAACCTTGTGTTCTGCATATTGTAGGAAGAGTACTTGGAAAGGAAAACCTAAGATTCATTGGATACTCCTTCTAAAGTACAGTGGAAAAGGAAAGCCAAGCATAGTCAGATATGCATTCTAGACTTTAAGATAACTGATTTCAATAAATTTTGGAAAATACTGTCTGTGATCCTGTGCTCAAGAACACCAAAACACTATGATCCTAAAAAAGAAAAGAATTCATGATGGGTGGGAGTTTCTTAAAAGTGAGTAATTGAAGGCACAATTTTAAACAGTTCCAATAAGGAGAGAAAGTGGGAGGTATATGAAGAAACCAGGATTGATGTCTAAATAACTTTCAAGTGAAATCAGATTTAAAAGGGCCATGTACCACAGTATATTATTGTACATTAGATTTGAACATTATCTAATGTGCATTAGATTTAAGAGACATAGAAAAGGTAGGAAATCACCAAAGGGGAATTCAAATGAATAGAAAGAATGTGTAGGGGGAAAAGTCAGAAAAACTCCAGCTTACTATGAACCTTAAAAAATAT
Organism: Sceloporus undulatus; assembly: GCF_019175285.1. NCBI lineage: Eukaryota > Metazoa > Chordata > Lepidosauria > Squamata > Phrynosomatidae > Sceloporus > Sceloporus undulatus. The sequence continues at coordinate 219,791,235 of NC_056522.1, forward strand.
TAAATAGGGTTATGTCCAGAGGAAAAGGAAGAACATGGAAATGGTAAGGCCACGATGTGGAAAAGATGGTGATATGCTAATAGGGGACAGAGAAAAGGCAGAACTATTCAACACCTTTTTTGCCTTGGTGTTCTCTGAAAAGTAGAACAGTGCTCAACCTGATGAAAATGGAGCAGATGATGCAGTAGGGAAAATGCAGCAGAGAACAGATAAAGAGGTAGTGCAAGCATACCTGGCTACTTTAAATTAATCCAGATCTCCAGTGCCAGATGAACTACATCCAAAGGTATTAAAAGAACTGGCAGAAGTAACCTCGGAACCACTGGCAATGATCTTTGAAGTGGGTGGGAGGGAGGTCCCAAGTAATGACTGCCCAGTCAGCCAGACAGCAATACTGGCAAATATTCCAGAGCAAATCATTAAAGAGACAGTCTGTAAGCACTTAGAAAAGAATGTCGTAATCACTAAAAGTCAATATAGGTTTCTCAAAAACAAGTCACGCCAGACTAATATTCTCTCTTTTTTGGATTGAGTTACAAGTTTGGTAGATGAAAGGAATGCTATGGATGTAGTTTACCTTGATTTTAGTAAGACTTTGACAAGTCTTTAGTAACAATGATAAGGTCTCCCAACTGATCTGTAAGAGTGCTGACTAATGTTTAGCTTAGGGAAGAGAAGGTTAAGAGATGACGTGACAGCCATGTTTAAATATTTTAAAGGATTTCATATGGAAGGAGGAGGAAGAAGCTTGTTTTCTGCTTAGACCAGGGCACGGGGCTGTGGATTCAAACTACAGGAAAAGGGATTCTACCAAACATTAGAAAGATCTTCCTGACAGTAAGAGCTGTTGGACAGTTGAATATGCTGCCACAGAGTGTGATGATGTCTCCTTTGGAGGTTTGTAAACAGAGGCTGGATGGCCATGTGTTGGGAGTGCTTTGACTGTGTATTCCTGCATGGCAGTGTGTGTGTGTGGACTGGATCACTGTTGTGACTGTCTAATTGTATAATTCTATAAGAAAGAGCTGTTCTCACAACTCAAAGAGTTTGTGATATTTTGATGGTGGGAAAGAGGCAGACCTTTTAAGATGAACATGAATAGTATGGTATGCTAAATCAATCCAAAACTGAAGAATAGCAGGAAGATGCTCCTGGACTTAGAACATCATCATTAGAACATGTATTTTTGTTGTTATTTATTGCTATTTTTGTTATTTATTGCTATTATTAATTGCTATCTTATTTTATTGTTATTGTTTAATGCACTGCTATGTTACGTTTGTTTTTCACTTCATGTTAATTGTTATTGCCTTGTATTATCCCCTCAGTTGTAAGCCCCCCGGATTCCCAGTGATTGGGCGGCATATAAATAAATCCTATTATTATTATTATTATCATCATCATCATTATCATCCTACCACTGATCAGTTAGAGAGCGCTTCATTATGTTCCCATATACACACTGTTCTGCAAACTAACTTCCCATGGTCTCAACTTCTCATTTTTTGGGTTGCAAGGAATTTGTTCTGCAATTAGAGCCTCTAGAGAATACAGGTTTTTTCCCTTCCCTCAAATCTGAGGAAGTTTATGCCACTAATGTCTTTGAAAACCTTTAAAAATAGCGAGAAAGATTTATCCACTGTGACTGGCTGCTGACATCACTTCCTTTAGGAGATCATATTACAATGAACCAGAAGAGAAATCAACTAGCAAAAGACTCCTCCTACCAAAATATAAAGTGTTGGATATGACTTTTACATGTCAGAATTTAATAATTAATAATTAAACAATTTCTAGCACACATTTATGACATGACTGATATAATAAGCAATTACAAGATTGAGATTTTCAGCTACCTTGTAAGAAAGACAAAAAAAGTCATTTTATCAAACATAATAAAAAGCAACATGCCCCTAGCAGATTTTTAAAAACCCATCAGTGATAAAAAAAATTTGCATTTTCAAACTCTTTCCTGATAAAAGGAGCTTATCGCACAGCCCCTTGGGACACTCCCAGTGTGGAAAGAAAGGGGGCAGGATGGGAAAGAATGGGGGCTATCACCCATTTTATCACACACCAGAATGCCGCCGCTGAAAGTTCCCATTCCATTCCCGATCCACCCCAGTGGAGGCAATTTTCAAGAATTATAGCATTCCTGAAAAT
>NC_056522.1:219798397-219834817 GCF_019175285.1 Sceloporus undulatus
GCCCCCTTTTGTTCCACACCGGGAGCATCCTAAGAGGCTGTTCAATAAGCTCCAAAGAGTGTTTACCAGGGAATTCTAGCAATTGGGAGCAGCTCCTTAAAAATGTCCTTTTCTGTATGCTTGTCACCTCCAAAGCAAAGAATAGTGGAAGGTCTCAGTTGAACGGAATGGACAGGTTCACATGGGAGGTAACAACCCTGCTCCAAGGCTACTGAGGCCTCTAGGAGGTTATAAATATTTGGAATTAAATCCACCAACAATTTTGTGGACAATGTAACTGAAGTATCAGAGTCAAACACTCAAATGATGATTACTAATTGGGATCCTCATAGATGCATTTTGGATCATATTGTTTCTGAAAACTCTACAAGGTCAGACCTATAGAGAGTAAGGTATCTAATTTCTTTTTTAAAAAAATAATCTTTATTCATTTCCTCTTTAAAAATCACATGCATACATACAAAGAAGCAGAAATGTTGTTTAATTTAAGCATAGTACATATAGTAGTGTACCAATGAAGTGGACAAGCTCCTTGGAAGCATGAGGAGAACCACTTGCCCCCTCAAACCTTGCTCTTCATGGTTGACCACCCAGGGAGGTGACGCTGTAAAAACTGTACTACAGCTTATAATCAATACATCATTCAGGGACAGCATAGTTTCATCCAGCCTAAAACAGCTGGTGGTTAAACCACTTTTGAAAAATCCTCCCTGGACCCCTGGTGAGAGAGAACTATAGATCTATAGATCGGTCTCCCTGTTACCTTTCTTGGGCAAAGTGATCGAAAGGGCAGTTGCCTCCCAACTCTAAGCTGTCTTGAAGGAAGCCAATTATCTAGATCCATTTCAAACTGGCTTCAGGGCAGCATACAGAGTGGAGACAGCCATGGTCACCTTAGTGGATTATCTCCGTCTGGGCATCGACAGGGGAAGTGTGACCCTGTTGGTGCTCTTGGACTTCTCAGCGGCCTTCGATACCATCGACAATGGTATCCTTCTGGAATGCCTGAGAAAGTTAGGAATCAGGGGCACTGCTTCATAGGAATATTATTTGTATATACATAAAATGCTGAAAAACATCAGAAAAACATCTTTTTCTGTGCAGGAAGCAGCATTTTATGTATATAAAATAATATTCCTATGAGCCAGCATGGCATAGTGGTTTGAGTATTGGACTAGGACTCTGGACACCAGGGTTCAAATCCCTGCTTGAGCATAAAAATCCACTGGGCAACCTTGGGCAAGTCACAGTCTCTCAGCCTCAGAGGATAGAAATGGCAAAACCCCTCTGATGAAACCTGCCAGGAAAGCCCTATTATAGGTTCCCCTTAGGGTTGCATAAATCAAAAATTACTTGAAGGCACATACCACCACCGACAAAGAAATATTATTTCATGTCAGGAAAAAAAAAACCTTTCCTGAGCAGAAAATGTTGTTTTCCATATAAAACAATCATAAGATAATTTTGTACAGAATAATCCCTAAGTACAAAATTTTCTGCACAGAAATCAGATTCGTCTGTATGTAAAAAAAGAAGCCATTCTGTCTCCTCTTGGCAGAAGCAAGTTCCTCACTGCTCTAAACAGCTTCTTAATACAACAGTGAACACATCAGACATTAGAAGTTATCATTTGGACTACAACTCTCTGCACTGTCCAGGTAACACAGCCACAGGCCATGATGGCTAACGGACTCTCCTGAATTATATCCCCCCCCCAAAAAAAAAACCTTTCCCAAGCACTGGCAGAGATATAATGCTGGCAGAAGTCCTCTTTGCTTATGACCACCACCGAGTAGGCATGTAAAATGTCCTTTTCTCTCTGTTGCCATTCATGCTATTGTACCCAGAACACCCCGAACAATGCCACTACAAAGTTTGCACAGTACCACTACAGAAATGTCTTTTAAAAAAATAAAAAATAAAAACATATTTGCAGTTCTAGAAACTTGCTATAATACTGCTCCATTATTGTTATTATTTACTTCTTGATAGATTTTGATTTATGTTCATTCATACCTCTTTCACTGGCATCATCTACCAAGATAATCTCAGAAAGTAGATAGTGTGGAGAACGATTTATAACGCTGTAAATAGTACGAAGCAAAGTGCTCCAGGCTTCATTATGAAATACTATGACCACACTTGTGTTTGGTAGTTCATCAGGGTAGACTTTTGTCTTGCATCTGTCAAAGATGGAAAAAAAAGGAAGCTAATTTATTCATAAATTCATTCTGTGGCACTAAATAATGACATACAAGTTAATCAGGTTCCAGAAGCCAGGCCCCAAGGTTGCTGCACTGAAAGGAGAATGAGAATGGAATATTAATCTTCCCCAAACTGCAAGAAAGATTCAGAGGAGCAACAAGCAGAGCTGCACTGTAGGAAACCAGGATATGAGCATAAAGCCTCATGAAATCTACCTCTTAAGATATTTTATGGCTCTCAAATACTAAATATTACATTAATAATATCTTTGAAAAAGAAAAAAAAATATCTCAGTCTTGAAAATCTGCATAATAAACAAAAGAATAAATTGATACACATGTTTCTTCTGCAAAAATCTCACGTATTCTGCATGCCTGCACTCTCTCATAAATATGTCCACACAAGCACAAAACACTTCTAGATTTTTCTACTCCCTACTAAAAGTGGGACTGAACTTCCCCCAGATTTGACTAACAAGGCCTTGAGCTTTGCCCAACATCTCTACTACTATAAATCAATACCAAAGGAAACAGTTTCCAGTTTGACATTTATAAGAGCATTTTGCAGGGACGTAGCCAAGGGGGGGTTCTTGGGGTCCGGACCCCCCCTTCTGTTAGATAAAATGAATGGTGTGTGCTGCCGCGCCGCCGCACCCAAGCCCCATTATAATGGTGGCACTTAGTCTGGAACCCCCCCCCTTCCCAAAATCCTGGCTACATCCCTGCATTTTGTATGAAGAAAACCTTGGATCATCAGCATGTAATCATCTGCATGTGAAATGGTTTCAGTACGTTAAACAAAATCAAACTACTACTGTAAAAACATTAAATCCAGTATGTAATATTCTTGCTATCAAATTGGAGAGAACCTGGGAAACTAGTTATTTCCTAGTGAATAAAGTGAATAAAAATTGAATTCCTACATAAATAAAGTGTCTACCATAAGAGGAATAGAAACTTTTGGTCCTCAGTTGCCAGAAGATGTGTATCACTTATACACACATAGGTTTTCAAAACATTGATGGTGTATTTCAGCATTACAATAAATCATGGTTTAGCATGACAGGAAGAAGCTGAGATGAGCCTTAGTTTCACGTTTTCCACCCTGCATGGGAAACAATCTCTTCAGTTTTTAATGGACACTATTATCTCATTATGCCCAAATTCCATCCCATGGCTATTCTTAACTAGTACTTTTGAAACAATTGTGGTTGTTGGAACTCAGGGCAGCTTACAACATTAAAAAAAACCATACAGTTAAAAACATACAAAAATAGTATATTAAAATAGAATTAAATTGCTACAATAATTAAAGTAAATTCAATGCTAAAATCAAGTTTTGAAAGATTAAAATGCTTAAAATACATTAAAACAATATAACAACATCCCATCACATGCCTTAAAAGATTTCTGTTTTAAAAGCCTGTCTAAACAAGTAGGTCTTACCCTGCGAGTGGAAGAATAACAAAGAAAGGGCCATCCTGGCCTCCCTGGGCAGGGAGTTCCAGAGTCTAGGAGCAGTCACAGAAAAGACTCTCTCTTGTGTCCGACCAACCGTGCTTGTGATGGTGGTGGGATGGAGAGAAGGTCCTCCCCTGAGGATCTCAGAGCCCAGGCCAGCTCATATAGGGAGATATAGTCCATTACAAATGTCAGACACTGTCAGACAATCCATTATAGCTTATTGGATCTAGACAAATAAATAAGTTGCAATTAACCTCCCACCCAAAAAGAAAGGTCCAGACTCTTCCTAATGGATATTTTGAAGGAGAAAGAAAGGAGGGAATGAAGGCCAGAGATTCACCTAGGCATTTTCCTGCTATGATAAAAAGGCCAGTATGTGCTTTCTTACTTCCCTTCCATGCCTTTTCACTCTTGCTAAAGTTGTGAGCAGTTGTATACCAAGGGGTATACAATATGGTGGCTCTTCCTTAGTGCCTACAACAATATATGGTTGTTAAGGAAGAATAATTATGCACTCATGCAAGTTTTCCCACTGCATTCCTGGATACTGTTTGCTGCTGCAACAATAGAACATAGCAAAAGAGAGCATTTCCAGAAAGTCTGGAAAATGCTTGGGATTCACCAGAGCCTTCACAGGCCATCTAGAAATGGTGAGGCACAGTATGCCAAGCCTAGGGTCCATGGACTTTATCCCACATGGTTTTTAAACCTTGATACAAGTTGGATATTTGGCAATACCTATTCCAGAATGCCATCTCTTTCTTGTTGTTGCAGCAATCATGGTTACCCCACCCCTTGCCACTAATGATGAAAGCCTGTCAATAAGCTCCCAATTGCACTGGTATATAGTAGACCTCAGGTATAATAAGTTGCTCCTGTAGCAGTTCCAAGATTGTGTGGTCATGTGGTATCAGTGTCTCCTCCTCTCCCTTGTTACCCCTCCCCTTCACTATTCCCGAATAGCTTGCTTATTATTTATTTATTTATTTATTTATTTATTTATTTATGTTAAAGTGCATTAGCAGAACTCCAGAAATTTAAAAACTCAAACACAGAAATACACAAATGGTATGCTGGGTAGGGCTTATGGCAGGGAGCCGAGATTAAAGATGAGGGCAGAAAGGAGTGTGCGGGACAGCAACAGCTTGGTTATTATTTCACTTTAAACAGAGGTGCAGATTGCTCCCAAACCAGTATATGTGCACTTCCTTTCATTAATGCAATCACAGCAAGAATAGGGGCCATGTGATAAAGTCCTATGCATTGGAACATCTGAAGGAAACAACACAAAACTGCTGAAGGTGAAGGGGGAATGAAACAACAAGAGCCACCACTGTCTCTTAGTAGAATTTTGGCTTTGGAGATTCCTTTCCTTTGTGTTCTCTCCTTCCCACTCCCTCAGGATTGTGCAGTCTTTCATTGCACCAGGCACTGTACAGGAGGTAGAAAACACATGTTTCTGTCTAGAATAATGGGTGGAAAGTAATTACACTATCAGGAATGCAAAAATTCCCAAGAATGCAAACATGTGGATAACAGTTAGGTGTGCTTCTAGAACATTTTTTTCAATCCTAGCTGGCACCTACAAATCCACTGCAGGTTGATTTATAAATGCCTAAACTATCTGTGTTGATTTATCAATAGAGATGTAAAAATAAATTTATATTTTGAGTTACTTAAAATATTAAAGTAATTTATTTCCCCTGTTTAGAAGAGTGCTACAGTAGGAAAAAGATGACTGTTTAATAGAGTGTAACTAGCAGTAGCCATAAAACAAAGGAAGTAACAAACAAGAGAAAACATTATTTTTGTCTTCCTCAGGACATAACAATGGATTTTGAGTGGAAGCAATATTCTAGTGATTGAAGTTCTTTCCTATGGAAATCATAAATTTGTCAGATGCAGATTTATGAATACACATGAAGTAACTACAGCTGTTTAAATGTGAAGAAAACACATTTTCCACAATCAATAACATGAAAACAGAGTGCACTACATACCTATTTACTATTGTTCCCTTTGGCTATGTGCAAATTATGTGACCATAAACTGTTCCATTGTGATTTTATTCCTCTTAGAAATGTATTGATGTTTTTCAGCAATGCAAGGCTAGATAATACATCACATGAAGAGAACCAAAAGTTGGAGAAATGAGAAACTGCAGTGACGATGGGCAATTTAAGTAGTAACTGTTATCATTTTGGAACCAAACTGAACATGGTGGTTGAGGTGACTTGTTGGATTGTAACAGGATAATTTAGCTGCCAGTATTTTATTGCTCTACATTAAGAAAGTTAACAGCAGCAATAGGAACTAGGACCACAAATAAAAGGTTTGATGTACTCATTCTCTGAATGCTCTTTATAATTTACTAGTAACAAATCTACTATTAAGTCAATAACGGATTTAATGCACCTTAGAAAATGCTAGTTATTTCCCAGACATCTCAACTGTTAGGTTTCATAACTAAAGGAAAAATGTATACAGTCAGCCCTCCTTGTTCACCAATTTTTTATCTATGGATTGAAAATATACAAAAAATATATAAATCTAAAAGGCAAACCTGGATTTTGCTATTTGATATAAGGAACACCATTTTGCTATGCCATTATATTTAATGAGACTTGAGCATCCATGATTTTGGTATCCATAGGGGCTCTTGGAACCAAACCCCAGGACATAACGAGACCCACTGTAGTTCTTTCTTTGAACCCTTTTACACAACAGAATAGCACTATGATTCTATTTCAAGTGCCATTGGTGCATCCTATGCCTTTCTAGGGTGTGTTGTTTGGTCAGAGGCACCAAAGAAGCTCTCTAACTGAGGATATGAAATACCCCTCCCTAAATTGCCAATCCCAGGATCCCATAGGATGGAGGCATGACAGCTAAGGTAGAATCATAGTGCTGTAATTGTGTAGTCTGAAATGGCAATTTGAAAAACAATAGAGAGAATCAGCTCTTGTCCTATCATTTACATCTGCTTCAGGCATGCTGCTAATCTATTTTATTTTATTTTTGCCTTGCTCTTCTGCCATAAAAATCCTTTCAATGAGAGTTATAATGATAGTTAGGAGATATGGGGCTCATTCACACTATACAATTATAGTGCTATTGTTCCACTTTAACTGCCATGTTTCCATGTTATAGAATCCTGGGATTTCTTATTCAGGGAGAGGCATTTAGAAATTCTCACCCAGAGTGCTCCCAGGCCTCACCAAACTACAAACCCCAGGATTTCATAGGCTAAAACCAAGACAATTAAATTGGAACAACTGTGCTGTGTAGTATGAACAGGCCCCAGAAAGAAGTAATGAGAACTCTACCTATTGCTCTGTGCTATGGATTATCACTTGCCTGATCTTGATGCCCTTAACTAAGATCTAAGCTGCATCTACACTGCAGAATTAATGCAGTTTGATGCTGTTTGGATTGTCATGGCTCAATGCTATGGAATTCTGTGATTGGTAGTTTTGTGAGATATTTAGCTTCCTCTGTCAGAGAGCTCTGGTGCCATAAAAACTACAAATCCAGGATTTCATAGGATGGAGCCATGACAGTTAAAGGAGTATCAGAATGCACGAATTCTGTAATGTGGTAGAAGTCCTTGTCATAGATAATAATAAAATTATTTATATACCGCTATTCCATTCGATCACAGCGGTGTACAACAATTGCAATAACGATACAATATAAGATAAAAATTGCAATAGATAATTAAAACTTACAAAACAGTGCACAGTATACATAAAATCAACATTAAACCAAGCCAGCAATATACTCGAAGATGTTAATCATATGGGGGAGGGGGCCACACATATCACAGAACATCAGGGAAGGCTTGATGAAACAAAAAGATCTTCAGTCTCTTTTTAAAGAGATCCAGGGAGGTGGCGGTGTGGAGCTCCTCGGGGAGGGTGTTCCAGATCCGAGGGGCCAAGATGGAAAATGCCCTTTGAGAGGTTACCTATATCTTGTAGAAGGGATCGTCAATAAATTCTTCCCAGATGACCTGAGTGTGCGCGGCGGATTATATGGGGAGAGGCCGTCCTCCAAATACCCTGGGTCCAAGCCGTTTAGGGCTTTATAGGTTATAACCAACACCTTGTATTGTGCCCGGAAGGGAACAGGCAGCCAATGGAGATCATACAAAATTGGTGTTATATGGTTGGCCCTGGAGCGTCCAGTGACCAGCCTAGCTGCCATATTCTGTACTAACTGAAGCTTCCAGGTTTGGTACAAGGGTTGCCCCATGTAGAGCACATTACAGAAATCCAACCGAGAGGTTACCAGGGCATGTACCACTGTTTCAAGGTCCCCCCGGCCTAGGTAGGGTCGCAGCTAACGTATCAGCCGAAGCTGATGAGCAAATCTGATTCAAATAATGATTAAGATGGCAACCTTTCTCAGCATTGGTCATTGCTAATTGTACCAGTTTAGTTATAACACAAATTCATGGTTAAAGCCAACAAGGAAAGGCAAAACTGATGATTCATATCAGAGATGGGAGGGAGGAGAACTCATGGTCCTTTTCTAATTTGCTAACTACAATTAAGAGACTATCAGCATGATTATGATCTTGCTGGACAGTACCAAAAAGATCAGTCATGTGAATACTCTTTTACTTTGGGGGCTAAAACATAAAGCAAGAGTATTTATATAAAAACAATTCAAAGAAAAGGGACATTGCCCAAGGCCAAGTATTTTAATTTAGGTTTTGCACAGTTGTTCTCAGAAAATTATGTTAAGAAGCAGAAATTCAGAACTGTTTTCAGTGCCGGGGAGGGGGGGGGGACTCAAGACTAGCATACAGGTCACTATGTATACAGTATGTATACTTTTTACACAGTGCAAAATCAAACTGTGGGATTTGGTACCCTAATAGTGATGTGTGCCAGTCTGCAGAGTATCAAAAAGGGGCCAGATAAGTTCATGGAGATTAAAGTCATCAGTGATTACAAGGATGGCTATATATCCAGTATCAGAGGTAGTATGCCTTTGTGCATCAGCTGCTGAGGAATGAGAGATGGATGGTGAGGTGGATAGTGTAGCTAAACATATGGCCTAGGACCTTATCACACACAGGGCAAAACGTGGTCGAAACATCATCCAAACACTGCGGAAGTGTCAGGATCTGATCATGCCTGGCATTTCTAAAGTGTAATTGAGGCTTTCTGCTGTGGAATCGTCATGGCATCATTTGCGGGGAAGCCAGGAGGAGCCATTTTCTGAATAACGGGATATCCCGTTATTCAGAAAATGGCTTCCCCGAGAATGATTCTATGACGGGAACATAGCAGGACGCCTCAATTACACTTTAGAAGCACCAGGCATGATCAGACCCTGATACTTCTGCAACATTTGGATGACATTTCGACCACGTTTTGCCCTTCGTGTGATAAGGTCCCTACTGGCAGGCTTCTTATAAACAACTATTGCCCCCTTTGTGAAAAGGCTGTTGGATTAGATAAAGCTTTGGACCCATATAGCATGATTGTTTCTATTTTCTTATACCAGCCCAAAAGTTGAAGAATAAAGAATCTTTGTGAGGTTCTAAAATAACTTTCAAAACTAAATATAAAACAGGAATAAAGACAAATATAGTTTATGCTGAAGCACAGCTTTGAGAAGAGTGAGGGCATCTTCCTGATCTAATTAAAGATCAGCAAAATACTTTTTTCACTGCTCTGGTGGAATTCCCAGACCTCCTTATAAAAATATATTTCTGTAAACAGGGCCAAAAAGGAAAGAAAAAAGGTATCCCTATATTTGGGTTCCTTGTTAATATAAAGCCTCTCTACCATTCAGAGGTTCCTTAAAGTCCATTTGGTTCTCATATTGATTCTGTTAGGAAACTGCAAGTTAAGACTGCTTCTGTGTTGATTGATCAAATTATCACTGCAAATATAGAACAAACAATGAATGTGAGACTAAGGCACAGATGGGAATAATGTTGTCCTCTAGATGTTGTTGAACTACAAATCTCAGCAGCACCAGCCAGCAAAGCCAATGGTGAAGAATCCTGGGAGCTATAGATCAATTGCATCTGAGGGATGCTTGGTTGCCATCTCTGAACTAAGGGCTTATGTATAACATATTAATGAACTGTACAGTCACTTTTGCTTATATCATGCACAACGACACTGAGACAACTGTCTTGGAGGTTTGGACCCTCTTTCAATGAAGGGTAAATTGCTGTCTCTCAGGACTGCTCTGGGTGGGCCTTAGGATCCCTTCTTGCTCAATGACCCTATGACTCACATCTGAGTCATCAGTGTTCCAAAGCCCTCAAGAACTGAGAGAAACTAGCTAAAACATACTGAAAATCTAAAGAAACATGACAGGAAAAGAACACATCTTGTATATGATACTTACTGAAGGATAATTCTGAGTCATGATACTGTACGACTTCCTCTTAAGGCTTTTCATTACTATGCAGATTAAAAGGCTGTTGCAAGCTACCTCCTTTCTCCTCTGGCAGGAGGTAAGCCCATGCTTAGTGAAAGCCCATGCTCCATGAAACAAGGAAAGAAAATGGAGTTTCCTAGGACCACTGAAGACAGAAAGATTACCTTCTGTTGCGATCTGGATTTTCCAGTCAGGTCATCACAACAAATATAACAATCAGAGGAAGAGCAAAATTCTATCTCCCATCAATTACAGTGCACCTGCGTTATATGTGGGCATGACTTACGCTGCTTTCAGCATACACTGAAAGCCATGCCAGAAGAAGGCTTGGAACGCCCTGGAAGGGGTAATCCCATGCACGCCTGTGGCATGCGCACCGTGCTGCAGGAACAAGCCCCATTATATTGAGTGGAGCTAGAGCATATGCAGAATTCCCCTTACGTAGGGGGATCTGGAACGGATCCCCTGTGTAAGGGAAAGGCCCACTGTATTATTTAATCAGCTTGATTATTAATATTTTCCAAGCATAGTATCTAGTTTCCTCCTTTTGTTCAGTGGAGCTTATTCCCAAATTAATGTACACTGGACAGACTGCATAAACCTTATTTAATGAAATATCCAATAGATGCCTTTGTGTTTGTGTGCATACTCATTGAGCATACTTCTAAATAATAATTCAAAAAGGAAATGTGTCATGTCCTGCCTGTGCTCTGAGTAATTAGAGGAAGACGGTGAGAGCCTTAGGGCATGCCAGTGCAGTCCCATAAGGTGAGCCTGCAATCAGCACCGGGACCTAGCTCCCAGAAGCCACTAGTGCCAAGTTCACCATAGCTTCTTCCCCAGCAAAGATGACCCAGACTTTTCAGTACCTAACTCAGAGAGATGCCAGGAAGGGGAGAGATGTCAGCATTCTCTGTGGTTAAGTAAGAAGCAGCCTGCTAATAAGGAGCACCTCTGAGACCTCGATGGGCTATAAATGTCCCAGCACTTCTCCCTTGGTCCAGCATGGCTATTATCCATCTACTTTGGGAGAAGCCTTACTGTCACCTTGTTGCTGGATAGTTTGCCATCTGCCTTGAATTCTGCCTGGACTCTGGCTTTTCTTTCTGTTTAACACTTTGGACTACTGTATAGGACATACTGCTGTCTTGTGAAGGACCTGGACTGAATTAAACAACCACTGCTTTCTTTGCAACCTTATTGGAGCAAAGCTATTTCTCTCTTTTCTTTTTTAAGAGATGGAAGCTTGCAGCTGGGAGTTTAGCTAGTTTCCCAAGGGCAAAACAGGACAAAAGCTACCACACAGAAACTTTGGTAGTCCTGATCAAGTCATGTGAGGGCATGCTCATCCCCTTTAGTCTAGTCTCGTGGGGTTGAGTCCCCCTTCTCCTCTCCATTCTGGGGTCCATGCATCTATACAATTCTTTCTGAATTACAGTTTCAGAAGAGGGAAGATACAAAAACAGATAACAGCTTTACAATAAAAAGTTTTTAAAGAAAACTCTTTTTCATATTTGTCTCCTTGCATCATAGGTAACAATTATTATTATTTCATAAACATTCTAAGTATTCCTCTAGTTATATTCATGGTAATCAGATCTAGTTGTATACATGAATATAATAAAAAGAAGATGAAATTCCACCCAAGTACTAAAGAAAGAGGATCCTCTGTCTAAAACTAAATATGCCAAAGCCAGAAGAACCAGCAGATTCCTAAGAGGATAAATGAATGTAAAAGTGCACAAGTTTTAAAAAAATAAAGTGAAAATAAATCCTGGTTGGTTTGAAGGAAATGTCTATTCTGGTTTTGTTTTTTAAATGAAAACCAAGTTAGGGATTTACAAGTTAGAATTTCCAGGCCTACATCGACCAGTAGCCCAACTAAAATGTAACAAGTGAATCTGTTAATAAATCAACACTTTTTTCTTCTTTACTGATTCAATGGTCCCACTCTGCTTGGGAATAGGAATTAGATTTAGATTAAAATTCCCTTTACAGGTGAATAAGTCTGACATTAAAAAGGCCAACCAAGTATCTGTCGTTCCTCATTTAGTATGTAAGTCTATACTATTTGAAATGAAAATGTCCAGAGTCTACAGAACCATTATTTTTGTTGATACTTTAATGTATTTCGTTCAGCAATAGTTATGAAAGACAGTAAGTGTAGTTCTTTGGAAACAGTAACTTCAGAGCTTGGAATTACTAAATCTTGCATGACCCTTCCCTTATTAACAGCACTATGTGCTGGGGGGATGATAAGACTTGCAAATCTTCACTAGGATATACCAGGACGAGGCTAATGCTAGGGCACATTCCCTAGTAGGGGGAATGATACTTAAAGTGTTATTACCCAAACCATTTAGAGAAGCATGAGTTTGGATCACTATGAAAAACCCACACCCTCCAATGTTCCACAGATGAAAACTAGGACATATATGGCCAAGCAACACCAGAGTTTGATTAAGATGACAAAAGTTATTAATGAGGAAGACCACACATGCCAGGAAATACTACAGCAGTTTTCTTTTGCCTGAGTCCCCAAGGAAGAGCAAGAATCCAGAAGATTCCATTTCTTCGTCTCCTCTCCTCTCATTGAGTTAATTGAGTGCAAACTACTTTTTCACTTTAAACCCATTTTACAGCAGCTAAAGTAAGCTGAAGACAAAGGGGAAGGTGAGAAAAAAGGGAAGAGAAACTGAAGCATTTTAAAAGCATCTGAAAAAGTGGAATGCCAGAGTTGGAGGTTATGGGAACCAATTCATTTACTGCTACAAAGACATAGCATGGTTTCAGTGGTTAGATTACACCAGAATCCTTACTGATGCATTCTGCAGAAATTCTGAAGATTCTTCAAAATGTAACCACAAAATGCAATAACCCAATCTGGGCTGTAACTAACCAGCCTGAGGGACTACTGTCCACTACCAAAACTAATGTATTCATTATACAAAGCTAAATCTACAAGCACCTTTTAATTGTAAACTATTTTTCAGGATGTATACAAGCCTGTCGAAACCAGGATGATACTTTCTCATCATTGTCAGTGTAAGCGGGAGCAGCTGAACAAACTGTGAATATTCCATCCAAAGTTTGTTTACACTAGCAACTGAATCCAGCAATCATCCTTTTAGGCAATTATACTTATTATATCTTTTGTATCTGTATGCAACATTGAAGGCCTTTTGGCATGGTTTTTGTTTCTTATGAGAGCATTATAGAAATAGCCATCTATTTCAAGCATGTACCCAAGGCAAGAGTTAGTAATGTCTATTATATAAGAGGAAACTGTTGTAATATTTTAGTGATGAAACGTTAACATGTACAATGTACAATAATTTTGTTCAAACCCCAAGCATTACTCAAATTGCAACCATTTGTATTTCAAGCAATAATTTGCACACATGAGCAGAAAGGGAATTTAAAATAATTTAGAATCACCATCCCCCATTCCTCCCCATTTAGACAAAAGTGGCATTTAAAAGAAGTATATCAACAGTGACTTGTTGGATTTTGTTGAACCAAAATATGCAGTAGCCAATCAATTTTTATATCTAGCAAGTGATAGATGGAGAAATGTGTCATGAAAATGGCTCTCTTGTGATCTGTTATGCAGTATAAATAGGTCTGCAGTTTGAAAGAACAAAGAGACTTCATTCACACCTTCAGCTGTCACTGTTCATAACAATGACATACTACAAATGTGGGCTTGAATATCAAGCTTTCCTTAGGGATTTTTCAAGTCTAAATGCAGCATTAATTTTTCAGAAGTTGCTCTGTGCAAGAATTTCATTTACTTAAAAGCTCAAAAAAGCTTATGTGTCAGAATATGAACAAAGTAACAGATGAAGGAGTATTTCCAATTTTAAAAAAATAGAAAAAGTACCAGTCTTTAAGAGAATAATTATTCCTTGCCTCTGTGACATAACTGAAGTAGATAATTTAAAGATTCTTTCCACATTTTCCCAACCATATTGCTCCATAAAATAAGAATGGGCCCTTGATCTCAACAACACATAAATTGGAAGAGATCCTCCTATTCATCAAATTAAACATAGGCCTGGTACAGACAGGCGCGATAGGACGCCTTCGTCACGTGTGAGGGGCGGCACTTCTAGACGCCCCTCACACAAGACAATGGCGTCAAAAAGGCAGCGCCCTGTACTGATGGGCGTCGGCATCATTATGTGCCGGACGCCTAGCGTACGCACGTCACGGCGCCATTATGATGGCGTGAGTGTGCCATTGGCGCACTGCAGTGTCATAATCGTGCCGCAAAAAGAACTCACTTTTTGCGGGTTCTTTTTGGTCCACGGGGAAGTCCCGCGGTCTGGAGGCTGCAGCTTCCCCACGGACCAAAGCTAGGCACTGGGAGACTGTCCTTTTTGGATGGTCTGTCCCACGCCATAGATACTTAAAAAGAATAAAGGAAGATGGCACATTCAATGCTGGATCATACAGTTAAGAAACAGAGGGGAAGCACTTTTATGATAATATTCAGGCTAGTAAATGGTTAAGGACACACCTTCCTGTTTCACTTCAAATGTGTGGCCATACAACTGAATAGATACTATTGGCTTATATAGGAGAGAAAGTAGGCAAGTTTCAATCAGGGAAACGGTTGGGGGAAGAAAAATGTTCATCCTTTAAAATGAAGATGACAGAGTGGGGAAGGTGAAGGCTGTTCCCCCCCCCCCCCACACACACACAGCAGGTGACACCACTGCCTCTTATGGTGATCCTATGAATGAGAGACTTCCAAGTCACCCTGTCATCAGCAGATCTGCTCAGGTCTTGCAGACTCGGGGATGTGGCTTCCATGTCTATCCATCTAGAATGTGGTCTCCCCCCCTACTTTACCAAGCACTACAGGCTTTTCTAATGTTATGAGGTCTCATGATATGTTCAAAGTACAATAGCCTTAGTTTAGTGATTCAGGTTTCCAGTAAGAATTTTGGCTTAATTTCTCTTGTACCCATTTAGTTCTGTTTTTGCTGTCCCTGGTATCTACAGAACTCTCCCCTAGCACCATATTTCAAATCAGTTGGTTTTTCCCCCTATGGTATACAAAAATACCAGCATAGATGATGCTGACTTGGTATTCAATGATACAACTTTTTTTACTTCAGGATCTTATTTAATTCACAATGTACAGCAATCAGTGTCTTCATTGATTAATGTACATTGATTAATGTACATGTGTGGCCACTATTTTTTTCCCTTAATATTCAGCTCTAACTCTATTTTTGCAATTTTTTTTCTTTTACTAGTAGTCATTCCATTGCTGTTTTCTACTAATAATATGGTGTCATCTTCCTATCTTGAATTATTGAGGTTTGTTTTTATAGTTTTCATACTTTCTCCTTCTAAATATAATCCTGATTTCTGTATGACAGAAAAGTTTACCTGATGAAATTCTATGTGGCTGTTCCCCCCGCCCCCGGCTGCATTTTTGATCACACTCGAACACTTTCTAAAATTCAGGATGGAGCAGGTTTATTTTCTGCAGCTTCAGAGAATAGGACCTGGAGCAATGGATTCAAACTACAGGAAAAGAGATTCCACCTTAACATTAGTAAGAGCTATTCTGACAGTAAGAGATGTTGAATAGTGGGATACACTACCTCAGAGTGTGGTGGAGTCTCCTTCTTTGGAGATTTTTGAACAAAGGGTGGATGGCCATCTGCTGGAGGTGCCTTGATTTTTTTTTTATTCCTTGGTGGCCCTTGAGGTCTATTCCAACTCTATGATTCCATAAAATCAATTTCAGGAGCCAGGCTAGAAACAACTGGCTAATGAGCAAAATGCTATGCCATTCTAAATAAAGCATGACAATAAGCTTTATTTTCTTAGCACTGGTATCCTCACCTCACCCCAAATTTAGGAATAGGTTTAAGGCAGCACTCAGTGTTGCACTTCACAAAGCAGGTAACAGATGTGTTGGTCTCTGAGCTTCCTGCAGAAATTGGATTTCTGTCATGGAGGCAAAAGCAAGAATCAAACAAAAATTCTGTGACAAGTGTTTTTTCAATCTGTGAAAGGAAGAAATGGGTTGCTTTCAAACATGGCCATAAGCTTTCACTCAGAGAGCTTAACCACTCTTTTTACTGTCTGCTAATGTGTACAGTTAACATATATATATTTTTAACCATGAGTGCTATATCCTAATCTTAAAAACTAGAAGGACTAGACTAACAATAGGACTAACAAACTGACACATGCCGAAGTCATTTACCTATAAAAATCTTGGGCTGAATAATTCTGCCTAATGTCTAAAGTATCCAACCAAAAGTATGCAATTATGCTTTGATAGGTAAGGTCCAATACATACCCTGAAGACAAATGTGCTCAAGGAGAATCTGTATTACAGCTACACTTTTCTCACATTTGGCATAAGAAAAACAATAGCACAATTGTCAAGCCAGGTAAACTGCTATGAATTTAATAACCAAACGTGTACCTTTCAAAGCATGCTTTCTCTCTTGCCTTAATCCAAAGGCCTTTGCAATGATTTTTATGTGTACAGGAAAAACTAATAACCTTCCATTTTTGGAAATAACATCTCAGGTTGCCAAACAAAGCTTATGGGGGGCTGTCCCCCCAAAATAACTTTAAGTGACACACAGACCTCTGGGTGCATTTAAAATACTCTGATTACAAGGCTATACAATTCTGATCAAGCTGGTATAATATAATTTTCAACATGTAACAAAATGTGATTGAAAGCTACTTCTGATAGGATGTCTTATACATAAGCACTGATACCCACAGTACAAAATACATGGAAAAGTCCAGCTGACTACTTTCTTCTCTACTTTCTTCTCACAAGAGGAACTTTCCAAGCTATAACTCCCTGGTAAGTTGAATTATTATTTATTTTATTATTATTATTATTATTATTATTATTATTATTATTATTATTAACCTTTATTTATAAAGCGCTGTAAATTTACACAGCGCTGTACATACAGTCTTTTTAATTGGACGGTTCCCTGCCCTCAGGCTTACACGACACAAAGGGAATGGTGGTGGGGAAAGGGCCTCTCTAATAGGATAATACATATAAAATACATAGCAATACAGGAAATGATTCAATAAAACAGACAACAAAAGAACATCAAATAGCAAGAGACAATTATGCAATGCCTGGGAACGCTTCTCTGAATAGGATGGTCTTCAACTCTGTTTTGAATCTGATTAAAGAAGTGATGGCTCTTGCTCGTGGGGGAAGAAGGTTCCAGGAATGAGGGGCAGCGAGTGAAAAGGGGCAAATCCAAGATGGGGCAGAGGATTGTATTGTTTAATACATTCTACCTTTTATGGCAAATTCTTTTAAAGTAAAAATGTTGTTGTTCTTGTTAACTGCCCTCAAGTCAACCTCGACTCATGGCGACCCCATCCTCCACTGCTCTGCTCTGGTCCTGTAGGCCCAACTACAGGCCTCTCTGATTGAGTCTAGCCATTTGCAGCTCCAAGGAACCACTGCCAGCCTAGCCAATGGTGATGGATGTCGGGAGTTGCAATCCAACAACAACTGGTGATCACATGACTCCCTTCCCTGTTGTCAAGCCTTGAACCTGCATACTCAGCACTGCCCAGGACTGTGTTTGCACAGCTAAGGCTACTTGAACTGTTTGGGTGCTGTTTACTCCCAATGCAGTGATTTATCTGTTATAAGTATAGAATTTCCCCTTTATCCGATCTTCTCCAGAAACCCTTATTCTTTCATGTTGCAGCCTAACTGGTTATAAGATTAAAAGAGGAAAGCCAGGGAAGGAATTGAAGTTTGCTGAATGAAATAGAAGAAATATTTTCAAAGAGAAAACAGAAGTCTTTTGAGAGTTTGAGATGTGCTCTGGAAGTAGAACAGGGAGCGTTATTTGTTCAGGTGAAACTACTCTACTGCAAATAATAATAATGATCCCTCCTTTTCTTTCCTGGTCCTAACAGAAAATAGAATTCAAAAGCTTATGTACTCTTTTATGCCATTTTGATTGGTCCTGATAAATATACTGCCCAACTATGGATTTTTTCCCCCTGTTTCCTGTATCTGCTCCAACTATGACATTAAAATTGCCTCTGCCTTGATTTTGTTACATTTCTCCAAATCCCACCCATTTTCCTTGTATCCCTTTTTTGTGTCATATTATTTAACTTTGAGGTTTGTTTTGTTCCTGCATAGAACTCTCTATACATTTATTTTATTTTCCTAACACTTACACTATCCAATATATTTTTCTTAGTCTGCATTTTTACCTATTCTCCTCATTGAGTGAAGTGTACTTATTTCTAGTTGTATACATGTATTTGTATAAAATTTGAAAAAAGAAAATAAGCAATCCTCCTGATTACAGGAGAACAATAACAATATTCACATATGTTCATTAACAGTCTCCAAGATTATGAACTTGATGAACACATTTAAAAACAATGTATGCACATTTCTTTTTTCACCCATAGTTCCAGCCAGGGAGAGACAAGAGAACTGTGGAAGTAGACGAACGGGCAGAAAACCCAGATGTACAAATGAAAAACTTTAAGCCTACTCAACTTCCTGCAATTTTGTGGATCACACATCTTCTGAGAATTGTTTGATGTACATCACAAGCCTGAATTCATCCAGCTGTTCATAGGAACAGCATGAAATGACACCATGACTTCTCACAGACATGAAATGACACTATGGCTTTCTGGCTCGGTATAAAGATGTTTCATATTTTCAGAGGGATGAAAACTTAGAGCCCCATCAGACTGCTGGGAAAATGAGACAAATAGGAGGAGGATTCAGCTGTGATCAAGATAAGATAATCAAGGTTATTAAGAGGGTGTTGTATATTTTAAAAAGAAACAATTCTATATAGAAACAGCTTCATTTTCACATAGTACTGGCCGATCAGGCTACATACTGCTGTCCATAAACATTATTTCTTTGACCTTAAAATCAAAGTGTGGCTGAAAACAAGTATCACACATGAAAACGTATTCCTGTTCCTAGCATAAACTGGTCATCCAGTTGCTGTGTTCACTGTCACTATCAAGTTTTCTAAGCTGTGACAATTCAAACAAAAAGGGCACTGCACTACATGAAGGAAGCAATTTCATGGTTGAACAGCCTTGCACCATTAAGTCAGAAAATAGAGTTACAATCAGCTTGCAAGCTGGATTCTACTGCCAATGAGAATCACCATCAACTTCCTCTATGCACATGAGGAACTTTGTAAAAAGTAAGGTACAGTAAGAGTCAAACCCACCCCCTTCCCAACACCATCCTTTAAAAAAAAAATTACTCTACCCTACGCACAGAGAGAGAGAGAGAGAGAGAGAGAGAGAGAGAATATATGCTTCTTTAATACACATTTCTTTAAAAAATCTCTCTTAAATTTTCATTTTCAAAAAGCCCTTCAAATATCCCAGTGGTATCCACAACTGATCATGTCTAGCATGTCATAATGCCAATCCTAAAATGGTGGTAAAAATGGAGACTTAGGCTCAGAACAGACAGACCAAATGAAACAGCTTCTGGCTGCTTCAAACTATGCAGCCTCCAAAGTGGGCCAAAGCTGTGCTCCAGTGCTCTGGACTGGAGCAAAGAAGAGTTAGGATAACCCAGCTCCTGGTGGTTCAGGTTGGGTCCTGCAGCCATAGTTCACTTTGGGAGCAGGCAGTGAGGTTTGTGTGGTCCTGACCCTCTTGTGGCCAGAGCAGATTTGGGACACTCTATTCTTAAAATAGACCCACTGAAATCAATAGGATAACTATGTAATAACTAACTTAAATCCCATTGTGCTAGAATTCCCATTGGTTTAATGTGCCTACTCTAAACATAATAAAGTCTGAGTCCATTCCAAAGTAGTCAGAAATGTTTTTTGAATGTTCAAGGTATCCTCTGTTGTTTTATTAATACCTCCAATAACCCTATGCGGCAGTTGGTATTATTCTATCCTGTGCTGCGGATAGAATCCATTTATGAGATAGCCAGTCTTTTGTTTAAAATTACTTGGCATTACTCAAGGTTGTTGTTGACATTTATCTTCAGTGTGAGCTAGTGACTGAAGCTCTTTTCCCTAACAATAAATTTAACTACAGAGAATGGAGTTGGAAATGTTTGCTCTATAGCATTTTATGCATGTGTGGGAAAAAGAATGGAGTGGTACTGAGAGCTTGAACACAGAAAGCAAAGCCTGTTATAAAGAGGGAAAGAAGGCAAGCTGGAATTCCTAGAATAGCCATAATTTGACTATCAAAGGGCTGCTTACTCAGCAAAGCTTAAATTTACAGAACTTAGGCAAGCTTTCACAACTCTTCATTTTCAAACCATCCCTATGGTCATAAGCAAGCACAGATGTTCTCATTCTCCATTTATGCATTAGTTGGACTCAAGAAATTGAGGATTTGCCACATTGTTTTTTGTTTTGTTATATTCTGTGTTGCCCATATTCTAATGCTGCTTCAGAAAATATTTTTGTTAAAATCTTCTGTCTGATATTGACTCTATGGTAACTCACAAAGTTTATTTTTTTTACCTATTGCAGCAACAAAAATTGAGGAAAATGTATTGCTGATATCACCGTTGATTGATCCAGGATTACTCTTATCTAATCACAAGATCGTCTTCATTTTTTGATATGTTTTAATCTTAGTGATTTTTTAAAGTTTTCTAAATCTATATGTAATTTATACCATGCTCTACTTTTTTATTGTACTCATTTTTTTTGTACGTGAATAGACGATGGCACAAGCATTAATAAATTAACACTGCTAGAATTGTCACATCCATGAGTTACAGTTGTTCTTTAAAAATCTAAAGTAGAATGGGAGTTTGTGGTGACCATTCAACAAGTCTCTCTTCTGTATATACATATACAAACACATAGTCCAAAATAAGAATGCAAAGAATTCTCACAAATTGGTTTGCACTTGATGTGAAAGAGCATCTTGACAAAGTGAGACACCACCCACGCAAACACATACACAAACTGTGGAAATGATTGCTTTTAAAAAAGTCATTAACCAAGAAAAATCACCGGTACAAAAACTCCTTTAATCTCACCCACAGAGAACAAAATTTTCCACTTATACATTCATGAATGCAAGAAATTTTAAAAGATGTATATACCTAATGCAAACATATAAGTCACCATTCCTTTTCTTGTATTAAGACAAGACCTGTAATGTGACCTTTTAACTTACCACTGTTCAGGGAAGGGAAAGGAAGAGAGGAATGCAATACTTGAGGATCCATTGTGAGGTTTTAACTTTAGCAGCCCAGGGAAATTATGGTTACAGGGACATAAGAAACAAGGACTTTTTGGCTGTACTGTAACAGCCATTACAAAAGTTCTCATCAGATCAGTTTTGATCCAGTTTCTTCACTAAATACTTAGATCAGCCTCTCTCAGCCTTTTTACACTGGAAGAACTCTTGAAACTATTTACAGCTCAAAATAAAAGGTTGTTTTTTTCAACCATGATCTTTTGCAGAACCCCTAGTGACTTTTCTCAAAACCCCTAGTGACCTTTTGGGGAATCCTAGAATTTCAGGAAACTGTTGGGAAAACCATATTCTAGATATATGATACAAGGTATATCCAGTCCACAATGCAGAAATAAAGCAGTTTGACGTCATTTTAACTGCAATTAACCTACAGAATCCTGGGATTTGTATTTTGGTGAAGCACCAGACTTTACAGACCAGGGCTACATCCAGACTGCAGAAATAATCCAGTTTGATATCACATTAATTGCCATGGCTTAATGCTATGGAAATCTGGGAACTGTAGTTTGTATGAATGCCCGGCGTGCTTCTTCAATCGTCATGGAATCGTCGCTCCCTCTAGCGTTCCTGAATTCTGCCAGTAATGAAAATCCTCACTGTTGCAACACAGAGCAGAATGCAGACAGAGAAGTTTAAAAATAAAAATGAAATTAACATATGGAGCACCACACTGCTGTCTAAATTCCAGGTGACTGCCGTCCCCCAGAGAGAGGCTGTCCTTTGCTGTCAAGCTAACCTTAGACAAGCCTGATTCTCGCCCAGCTGGTCAATTTAGCCTTTTTTAGGCTCAGGTGTCTTGGATGTACACAATGAGAAGCATACTCAGAAGATTACATCTGCCACTAAACCACCTTGTTAATTCTTTCTTTACTGAAACTGCCTGTTTTCAACATGAAAGTCGGCATCATGTTGGCAACTGAGCAACTTGAAGGCCTTCCTAGATGTTGCAGCTAACAAGGAGCAAGTGGAAGTAGTGCAAATACAGCTCACCTGCAATTTTAGCAATGAAGTAAGAAAAACAGCAGCAAAATCAGGCAAAGTAAGATAAAATACAGCTTGGGTGTACTGACAGTTCTTCCTTCCCTTTCAGAATTTTGTTACCAGTGAAGCAGAGGTAAAGACTGTAAGTCAGTAATAATAATACATAATGTCTCCTGTGATATATTTACATGATGCAGAGCTTATCAAAGAGGTGTAGTCGGGTTGGGTAGAGCCTTCAAATTGTGCTCTTTTGTTTCTATGAAACCATGGCTCTCATTACTGGTTGTCTTCCAATAAGGACTGGAGAATTTCAGAACTGTCATATATGCACACCTGACTTTCCTTATAAGAATATTGCTTATAGCCTCTCCCTACAGATCGATATGTTCAGTTAGTACCCCCTCCCCAAGAAATATGGATTCTAAAGCTCTAGTAATGCAAAATTTCAAACTTTAGAATGAAATCTAGTAGAAAAAACTATTTGTTGTGTGTTTTCAAGTCATGCCTGACTTATAGAGACCCTAAAGTGATGCTATTATGAGGTTTTCTTGGCAAGATTTATTCGGAGTAGATTTGCCATTGCCTTTCCCTGAAGTTGAGAGCATGTGACTTGCCCAAGGTTACCCAGTGAGTTTCATGGCTGAGCTGGGAATCAAACCCTGGTCTCCCGAATCCTAGTCTCACATTCAAACCACTATACAACACTGGCTCTCACAGAAAAGCCTATAATGATCCTTACTCCTTGTTTAGATAATTTTTTTTATCAGTTTACATGTTACAATAATTGTGTCAGAAAGAGAACTGTATTTCTCAGGAATAAAAGAGGGATATTGGCAATAGCTTCTCCATATTTCTGCACAATTTCATCCAACTGCTCTCAGACACAATGCCCACACAGACACTAAAGTTACAATTGTACATGTACCTGCTTGGAAGAAAGTCACATAGAACTCTATAGGATTTAGGTCTGATCTGCTAGAGAGGATTGTTAGTAGACCCACAAAGAAAGTATCTACAAGGTATTTAACCCAAGTTTCATGGTACCACTTTTGAAAAGGACAAGACTGCTCAACCATCCTGTAGTTAAACTAAACAGTTCAATCCAAATTTGTCTTAAGGCCATGTTGCTGGCTAGCACTCCTCCTCAAGCAAACACTTCCCCTCCCACTGCACATCATTGGGTATCATCCTCATTTCTATAGCTGTATAGTGGAGCTGGACACAGAAACTTCCATTTTAGAAGAGGGGGTACAAACACAAGCTCAGAAGGCACCTACATGTAATCATCACTTCCTGCTGTAACCAGAAAGCAACAAGTGAAGTAAGCATGGTTACTAGACAACCATTCATCTAGTTCCTCCCACCACCACCCTCCCCTGTTATTAAGCTTTGTGATATCAAATTAGACTGCAAAATGTGAAAAAAAGGATAAGGAATGTCAACAAGAGCAGAATGTTAGCCACTCCCGTATGTGAGGAACAACTGAAATAGAAGGTCTGTTACCAAAGGGATCTGGATTTGTATTGATTTGTCCATTGGCTAATCTAGCTGTTCACAGAGTTTAAGAGGTATGCAAGGGGAAAACTGCTTTGAAGCAGACAAAATGACACCTGACAGGAACAACATGTGTAATTTCTTCCTTGCAAGCCTGATTTACTTGTATGATTCTTTAGAATGCATGCTGACACAACAGATTACATAATGGGATTGGTATTAAATGATATGACATGGTGATTTTTAAAAATACATCCCCTTCTCTGTCTGTTCCTGCTGATCACACTATCTTCTTAGTCTGTATTAGCCGAGAAAGAATGTTCCTGTGACATGCAATGAATGTCTAGTAAATAGCAAAATTATCTCTCTGCAGATACAGGACACCTGCACTAGAGTTACTAATTTTTGATGGCAAGAAGAGTGTGCAAAGTGTAGCCTATATTATAGATGTATGTTTTATCTGGTTTAAATTTTGTATGATTTTAAATCAGTTTTGTAGTGTTTTAATCTGGTGGTTTTAAATTGATTTTAAAACTTTTTAATTTCTTGTTATGGAAACTGCTTTGGGTTCCATCCTGGGAGAAAAGCAGCATATAAGTAAGTAAATAAGTAAGTAAGTAAGTAAATAAATAAATAGGACTTGTCAAATAGCGATGGAAGAAAGAGACAGTGCTGCAGGAGTGACAGTGGAGATGGCATTGGAACAACATGAATACATGGGGGCACTTTAATCTGCATTCCACACTGCTGGTATTTAATGTTCATGTTAAAAATATGTTCTTGTTGTTTTAAAGTGCAATGCACTGTTAATCCAATATAGTCTGTATACATTAGGGATACAAATCTTTGTTCAGTTAATTGTCTTGTCTTAAGTTCAAAAGTTTTCTCTCCAGTGCACAAAATGTGAGAGCATTTTTCAGTTGTTGTTGTTGTTGTTGTTGTTGTTGTTGTTGTTATTGCACTTCAGGACATCTTTGTGAAAAACTTGTTTGCAACAAAATAACTTTGTGTCTGTGTGTGCACATGCAAAAACACATTTTGGGGCAATTTTTCACAAAGTCCTAAAATATGAAATTTTTTCCTGTGAGTGACTATCACAATCCTCATTGAGGATGAGAAAATGTGCTAGTATTGTTTACTCTTGCAAATACATAGGTGTAGGTATAGAGACAGACAGACAGTGACATATGTATTCTTGGATATCCAATAATTGTTCCAGTCAATCGCTAAAGCAAAGCAAAGGAAGATGGACAGCCCACACCAGGTAACAAACAATAAAAGTATACCTTCATCCTCACAACTATTTCCAGATCTGTATATTCCCACTGTGTTGCCTGTTCCGCACCATTCAGTCGTGTGTCTCCCACAGCCCAAGTTTCAAATTGGTCAACGCACCTTTGCTCTCTTCACCTAACCTGATCTCAAGCCAGTATTACCATGACCCATATAATGCAAGGGAATGGCTATTACTTTCATACAATATATGAGATTTCACTGTTAAGTGCTTGCTTGCTTAGAAGCAAGTTCCACTAGGTTTAATGGGATTTATTCACATGTAATGCCCAAATCCAGCATTTTGTCCCTCCCAGTGAAGCTCTTGGCAGTCTCTTACCCTCCCACAAGCTATTTTGGGAGCACATGTGCTTTAAGAGGAAGGGAAGAATAATCCCTCAATTTCTGGCAGCCTATGATTAGCATGAAATACTGCCAAGAGTCTTTTTAGGAATGTAACTTGAGACTCCTGCTCTATAGGAATTTTGTGAACTGTTCCCGGAAAGTGATTTTGTGATGAGCCAGAAGAAAGTCCAGGTTTTCAAACAATTACTTTGGAAGTAGCTCTTGATATCAGATTGACACTTCCAATCAGAAGTATCAAAGGATGGATCAATTTCTGAAACAAACTGGAAAGTATTTTATTGTGGCTTGATTATTGTAATTCACCAATGTATCTAGGAAAGAAACTGAAATCCATGTAAGGTCATGCAAAATGTTTATTTTAAAAAAATGCACGGGTTTATATCCCACCTTTCTCCCACAATGGGATTTAAATAGACCACTCAGTCTTAAAAGGGCCACTAAACTATTCCCCCCATTTTCTTTTTATATTATAATACACAAGTTACCTTTGCATACCTATAATTATACATGCAGGCATGCAAAATAACATAGCTATGCATTGTCTAGATATTAATTCAATGTCAATGTGACAAATTTCAGGGGCAAAACAAATGCATAAACTCACCCCTCTAGTCTTACATCCGGCAAACTTCTGTTCAGCGCAATCATATCACTGGCCATAAGGTTAAACTGGTTGATTTTAAACAGCTCTTTCATTTTTTCCTGATCATCCTTGGGTATGACGACTGCCTTCCCCATCTCTCCAGGTCCTTCTTGGCTTCTTGACATAACAGCTATAAGAGAAGAAATTCAAAGAAAAGTGTGCCTTTAACTTTGCCATGCACAGATGTCATATATTTTTGGATTTTAGAACTCCAAAGTGACAACAGGTATTTTTTTTTACTGTAAATTCTGCCTTTTGAGCCAATATTTCATTAATATACAGATCAATACAGCTTATTTGCAAACCAGAGTTTTGGAAACACACTCACTGTTTCCAGCATTGTGTGATGATGTCATGTTTGAGTGGTTTATTTGCCACATCTATTTCCCACTCTCTACCATTAAGGAGCTGAAAATTCTATTCAAAAACATTATACTTTTTATAATTGCAACATGTGATGTCCACTAGGCTGAATATATTGACTTTCCCATCTAACATAAAGTGCACACATGATGAAACAGGAAAAACATGTCTACTAGCCCTGGCCCAACTTCCGTACACACTCAGCATGAGTGTGAAAGAGGCTAGTTAGGCACAGAGCTCCTCTAATGGATAAAGAAGCCTGACTGATCTAAGATTCCTATTCACAGGGAAATGTGTCAATATCAGTTCAGAATGAGTGGACTTGATCCCACATCTCTCCATGATGATCAAGGCCTTTATTTCCAGGGCTAATGGCAGCTCTGAGTGTTGTGGGAATCTGTTCTTCTTATTAAGTACCATCAAGTCAATTCTGGCTTGTGATGGCACCATGAATAAGAGGCCTTCAAGATACCATGTTATTAACAACCCTGTTTGAATCTTACAAACTTAGGGCTGTGACCTCCTCAACTGAATCAATCCACCTTGTGATCTTCTGCTTCTGTGTTCCACCAACTGGATTGCAAGTTACCTGGTCACTTTGGGGTCACATACATTCCCTCCTTTATTGGGTTTTCTTGCCTACTCCACACTAGATCTGGTGGAAAACTGGCTATGGGTCTAAAATAGGTTCTCACTTGGCAGATTACAGGGGAGAATTTATCAGATCAGTCTATACCTTGACACCCTTTTCATAAAGGGTTGTTGGAACAATCTCTATGGGTCCTGGGTGTGTGTGGAGAAGTAGTATTGATCTGTTGATTTACTCTCTCTTATAAACTCAGGATTTCTTGGGGGAGAGCCTACTGGTTTGCCTTCCAGTAAATAACCGTCCAGGCAGCAATCAATGTTTTTTGGATTCCCCCCCCCCCCCAAGTGTGGTCTTTGGCCAGAAAGGAAGGTTCATCACAGGTTAATGCCTGAACCTCAGGTGGACCCACATCAGGTTTTTCCCTCCCCTCTACTTTGTTTATCTCCAGGTCCAAATTCAGTTAAATATGGAATAGGTCAATAAAGTAGCCCTTATTCAAACAATTTACTTGTGCCTGGTTTCATTATTTCATGGGTGGTCATCAATCCTACTGCCTTCAAATTCTTCCTAACATTATCATATGTTCTAATGAGTCATATATCCACAAAATTCTTCAGCATCACAAGTGAGTTGATTCTCCAGCTTTCACATCATATATTGAAATTCAAGATAATATGGTATAAATGGCCCTGACTTTAGTACTTAACGACATGTTTTTATACTTCAGAATTTTATCTAGTTGCTTCATAGCAAGGTGTTTTTATTTATAAAATATTTCTCTTTTTTCCCCTGTACTGCATATAATTAAATGCATACACACAGATATAGGGTAGCAGTAATTTTATTGATTTACTAATTTAGTCATCTGCTAAACTGAATATATGGCATTGAACCCAGAAATTCAATAGCCCTGTTTTTGTTTACTTTAATCCAACATTAATCCAACATTGTTAGATAAAGTGGTGTTGAATTACAAAACTCGGGTGCATCACTATCAGCTAACAGGATGGCTAGCTAGCAATATTTCTGACAAAATCACATAGTTAATATCAGAATCTTCACATTCTCCCTCTTCCTCAATAGGCAAATCTTCACTTTTGCTTTCTCCGACATTTGCATTTTTTTACGTTTCATGGTTTGTCAATCCTGATAATGAATAAAATGTATATTTTGGCACGTTCTCAATAAAACAAACAAACAAAAAATCTCAACCATCTGCACCAGCCAGATTCAATATGCAGCTAATCTCTGCATGGAAAGGATTGACTGTAAAAGATGAGAATACTATCTGAAAAAAAACGAGACAGCAACTCTAATTCATGGTACAGTAGGACTGAAAGCCAGATTTCTAAGGGCTAAATGTCACAGGCAAATCTGTCCATTTTGCTCTCTTTCAGAGTAGGCCCTTAGTATTCATTGGAGTTTGGTTCCAGGATCTCTCATGGATAAGAAAAATCCATGGATGCTCAAGTTCTATTATATACAATGGGATAGTAAAATAGTGCCCCATACATAAAATGGCAAAATCAAGATTTTGCTTTTTGGGGAAAACATTAAAAAGTATTTTCAAGCTGTGGATGCTTGAATCCTTGGATACAGAGGGCTGACAGTACTCATAAAATTTCAAAATTCTTTCCATGGAGTTTATCAACCAGTCTGCAAATTTTACACATTCCCTTTAACATGTAGTTTGACCTGAGGCAGCTGGGAACTACCATGTCAGAGTAGATTCAATCTGTGCTGGGGGGGTGGGGTGGGGGTGCACTCCACAGACTTTAAAGGAATGATCCAAAAGATGCTGAACCCTATCCTCAAAATAACTTCAACAATCTAAATTGGTCCTTTAGAGTTTGGAATAAAATCCAGTGTGTTCACTGAACTCCTGACATGGAGGCCACTGATTATAATCATGAGTATGGACTATGTAGCAAAACGAATTATCCACCCATGAAAGGAAGGTATTATTGACCCATGAAAGGAACGTATTACAAAGCGTGATGAAACCTTAACATATGAAAAGTACAGAACAAAGAAATATGAAAATACATGAAGATATTTATTGTGGGGGTTTGAACAGATTAGTCCAAGGAAAACTGACTTATAGTATTGCTATACTAATAGAAGGCAAATGTGGTATAGGGATTTGAATGTTGACCAAGAATTCTAGGAGTAATAGTTGTTGCTGGTGGTGGTGATGATACTGGCATGCCTTTTAAGTCATTTGCAATTTGTGACAACCCTAAGGGGAACCTATCAAAGGGTTTTCTTGGCAAGATTTGTTCAGAAGGTGGTTGTCACTGTTTTTCTCTGAGGCTGAGATAGTGTGACTTCCCCAAGGTTACTCAGCGGTCTCTGATAGTATCAGCCTAGGGTCTCCATAATTCAGAAACAATCTTAGGATTGTCATATGTTGGAAATGATTTGATGGTACCACAGCATCAAATTACTGTACTGACAGATGCATGCAACAAAGCAGTTCCCAGTTCCTCAGCTGTTGATAATAAACATCTCAGAATCCAGCTGACCAAAACTGCCCTCTGCTAAAAATTACAGCCAGAGGAAATATTTGATTGTTAGGCAAGCGTGAAGGTTTCTGCAGCCTTTTCAATAGAAAAATTGTTTCCTCTTCCAGACAACAGTTACACCTAACGTCTTGAAATGGCTGAAGAAGCTGTGTTTAATTAGGCTTAACCTTTGGCTTTATAATATGAAGAGCTGCATACAGTATATGAAAATTCTGAAGGGTATCTTTTTAGGGAAGGAGTTGGTCAATAATGGAAATTTTGAGGGGAAACAAACAAAGCAGCCTAGAGAAATTTAAAAATTCCTCTAGGAATTTTTGAGTCTAGTCTCTTGTTGCAAAAGTCAGTATTGTCAGCTATATTGTAGTTACAGATATTGCAACTGGGAATAGAATACATATATCCAAACTCCTATGTTAGAATGTCAGCTTATTCAGGAATCTGTTATCCATTATCTGCCAGCTCAACTGCTGACATCTATTTATCTGTACAGATAAACTAGCCGATCATAGCAAACAGATACAGACTGACTTAAGTAAACCTATGCCATTGTTAGAACCTTTCAAGTCTCTCCACATTAGAACCTAAGACTGCTTCAGAAACTTTTCTTTTTTAAAAAAACCACACTTATACAAAACTTCTAAATTCAGATGAGAAATATATTATGATGCAGTTTCACTGTTTGAAACCAAAACTGATTATATGGAAGAAGTAGAGACATGATTGTGAATGGGGATAACCATATTATCGTATCAGACTAGACTATCAGATCACCACATGTTCAGTAATACTCACCCTTGCAGACAGGTTGGGAAAAACCTCAAATCCTTTTTCAGGAGAGTTTTTGGAGTGTTTTGGGAGGGGTGTGTGTGTGCATAAAGCCTGAATTCCTCCAAATCATTTGTGACTGGATCACAGCCTATTCAATTCAAATGAGGAGTATTTTAATTGTGTAGTCAAGCTCTCAGATAAGTTAGGTAAGCAGGTGGGTTGACTCAAAACCTCAACATGGTAACAATGTTGTGGGTATTCTGGATTGTGAATCTGGTCCATTCATTAATTAAGTGTTAAGAATGAGTACAGCAGAAATTGCTCTTTCAGGTATATTGATCGCCATGTCTATTCAAGAAAGAGCTTTCTAAATCAGGAAATTGTTAGCGATATAATACTGCTAATGCTTCCTTAACACATATGGTTTGGAGTTGTCCCACAGTAGCTGTATTTTGGGAGGAAGTACCAGTAAATTTGATTTTGGAACAAGTACCAGTTAATTTGGTTTTGGAAAGTTCCTTCATATTCAGGGATATGCATGTTCTTTCGAATAATTTACCTATTTTTTGGAAATTAGCCAAGGGCCAATAGAAGTTAATTTCTTGTGCCCTTTTGACAGCTAAAAAATTAATACAGTGGTCCCTTCTTTTATGCGGGGGATCCGTTCTGGACCTCCCACGTAAAAGAAATTCTGCATATGCTTGAGCCCCATTAGAAGTAATGGGCCTCATGCTTGCAGTGGCGTGGTGGCATGCGCGCCACGGGCACACACGCCATTGCTCCTTCCAGCGCACGGTGCCGCTTCTTCCATCACTGCTTTCAGTGTATGCTGAAAGCGGCATATAATGCACCTGCATATGACGCGGGCATATTGTGCTTCATTACTGGAAAGACAATTTTTCTCCATCTGTGATCCAATGGGAAGGACATCTAACAACACTTGCAATGTTGTTGTTGGTTTTTTTTAAAGATGTATAGCTCAAATTTACAAATGGATTTATATCTGGACAATTGGTCAGCTTTTAAAGAAACTTATGA
Source organism: Sceloporus undulatus (assembly GCF_019175285.1). Lineage (NCBI taxonomy): Eukaryota > Metazoa > Chordata > Lepidosauria > Squamata > Phrynosomatidae > Sceloporus > Sceloporus undulatus. The sequence goes on from NC_056522.1 coordinate 219,829,784, forward strand.
TTAATGTGCTGTCCTTTTGCATTTTTATTTTCCTGTTTTCCTGCTTTATTTTCCTCTGCCTCTTCCTCTGCCTCCCGGGGCAAGCCAAATGCCTAGCGCGGTCGCGCAGAGGTGGGTGGCTGCCTGCCTGCTGCCTTGGCGCGCGGGCGGGCGAGGAGCTCGCCAAGGCAGCCACCCACCTCCTCTTCCGCTTGAGGGGCCGCAGGAGGCAGAGGAGGAGGAGGGAGGGAGGGAGGACGAGGAGGAAGAAGAGGAGGAGGAGGAAGAGGATAGTGATGATGATGAAATGAGCCAGCTTCTGAGGCACGACCAATATTAGTTGCTCTGATTTTTACAAATCATGCACAGTAACATTTTTTTAAAAAAATCAATTTTTTTCGCATGTCCTCCATTTTTAAAAAAATGTGCCCTACATCTGAAAATTTTGTCCTACATTTGTCCTACATTTGTCCCAGTTTGGAGGTCCAGACTTATGGCAACCCTACCTTAGCTTCAAATAAAACCAATGACTTCTACAATCTGGAGGCTCAGCCTTTAATGAGCATCAGATTCAGGACTCCTCTTCCTTCATATGAGGTCTTGGAAAGTTACTTTCAGGAAGAATGTATATAGTGACACACTGAAACTGTCCAAAATTGAGCAACAGTAGGATGATGGTGTGGATCCCAAGTTCTGCTTTAGATTAATGCATCATGCCAGTGAAATTGTTGGAAAATACATCTTTGGCACCCTTAATTTTTGTTTCTTTTGTCTAGGACCATAGATCTTTTTACTCCTAGTTCTGGGTAGGGATGAATAATCATGAAATAAAACACATACTTCTTTGTCCATAAGGTTTTTATCTTGTAGGCCATAATGAGCAGACAAAATAATTAAAAGCACAATAAGGACTAGCATAACTATGACATTTCTCCTCACGCTCCGCCTTCAACAAGCATGAATTGTTATTTCTTCCCAAACAGAATTTCTGATTCTGCCTTCAACATGCTTTAATACTTATGAGAAGGAGGTTCCCCCCTCTGTTTTTATATAATCAAATCCTCAGAAAACATTCTGCTATCATCAAAATGCACAGCCTTCTGATTGCTGAAGTGTGAAAAGAAAAGGAAAAAAATACAACTCTCATCCTTGTCTTTCCCTTCATGCTAGATTTTTATTCTGTAAATCTAAAAGATCTATGTTTCTGGGTAGAAACCTTTGTCTACAGTTCACCATCCCAGTCATAAAACAATTAGAATCAACATGTTGTTGTGGTTGTCAGAGGGACAACTTTAAAATAATGAAGTAGCAAATGCAGTATATTTAATTGTATGTAGATAAGAGTATGCACAAGATGCCTTTGTATACTCAGAGCATATTATTTTCCCACTTACTCTTTTAATTAAGTAAATAAACAAATAAATAATGTTTTTGCAAAGAAAGGATGAATGAATCAGACTTAATCTGCATCAGATTTTTAAACGCTGAATCTTTACACTACATGTTTGCTACACCAAACATTTCCACCTTCCAAATTTCATTTTTACATCCAATTCTTCAAAAGAAAAAGAGGAGAGAGTGTAAATATTAGTCTTCACTGCCCCGCACAATCATTTGACTTTCAACATACATTAGCAGTAAAAATAGCTTTAAGGTAGCTTTAACTACTAGACAAGATTAATTATCCTGAAAAGAAGGAAGAAAAAAATATTCTCATGAAACTGTGTTGATTCTGCCAACGGGCTGTGAAAAAATTGTGAGCTACTTACAAGGGGACATCAGAATGAAGATGAAGCAAGAGAAAAGGTTGTGTGTGTGTGTGTGCGCGCGCACGTGTTTTGGGGGGTTGTTTGTTTGTTTGTTTGTTTTTGGCCAGGTTGCCAGGATGTTGGGAAAATGAAGGGCAAGTATGAAGTATAAAACTATCCATGGTAACCTTGCCAAAGGCAGCTAGAATAAATGTTAAGTAGGCCACAAACCCTAGAGGTTTGTAATCAACTTTAATTTTCATCCCTAACACAAGTGATTCAGGCAAAGAACAAAAAGTAATTTACTTAAGCAACTGGGACATAGTTCTTAGGCAGAACAATTCTACTGTTACAGAGTGAGAAAGAAGCAAAATTTTCTCTTGGAGCAATCATGATACAAAATCCTATTGGCTAATGCAGTAGGAGTGGAAGCTGTGGCCTTTTGTATTACTTCCTTTCAGTTTCTTCTTCCTTCTCCTCCTGGCCCTACATCCACAATGAATGACCACAGAATTAACTACAACAGGATCACCTTGATTAATTTCAGGTCCTGTTTGGAAGTATCTAAGTGAAACAAGGTAATTCCATTGACAATCTCTGAATGACCCACTTGATCTCATTACTTTCAGAACACTGCTGACAAAACCTCTAGTTTGTCCTTAGCATGAGGAGGGCAGGTAGAGCCAGATCCCTAAAGGATAAGACTCCAGGCTTCCATATATATGGAAAAACTTGAGAAAAGGTGGAGCCCTGGTGGCGCAGTGGTTAAATGCCTGTACTGCAGCCATTCACTCAAAGCCACAAGGTTGCGAGTTCAAGACCAGCAAAATTCTTGTAACATTGCAGGGTCTTAAGCTATTGTCTGAAGAAGGATGTTCTATGATATGATAACCATTGTCCTACTTACTTTAGGATAAAACTTCTTTAAACTCTTTATTAAACCTAAGAACACATAGGTCTCAAGGGGGGGGCAATCTGTTTTACTTTGGTTTACTCATTATTCAGTCTCTCATTTAGAGAGGATGGAGAAGAGTTTACAGAGGGTTCATGGGTAGTCACTGGGAGCTCCTAACTGAGCTAGCCCTCCATTTTTTCCCAAAGATCTTAGCGTGATTGGTGATCTACAAAGGCTTTGCCATCTCACCAGAGGATCTGTTGCAAGTGAATGCATTTGCTACATTCATTGTTATTTCAGTTAGTCTCCATAAGAAACTAAGGTAGGGTCCCCAAGTCCATACCTGTTCCTTTATAACAATAAAATATGTTTGTGGCTGTTCTCTCTCTCTCTCTCTCTCTCACACAGATGGCTTTCACACTGGCGCTTACCATGAGTTAAGCACCAGTAAAGCGCCAGTAAAATGTCCCTGAAGAGCAAGGGTGTGAAAGCCGCTTCTGAAACATCAGTGAAGTGTCCCCTCACTTCTACCATCCTTGAACAGTTCATGGAGCAGCCATTCCTATTAACAGGAACTTTGCATTCACTGACGTTTCAGAAGCACGACCAGCTTTCACATCTTCATGCTTCAGGGATGTTTTACCGGTGCTTTACTGGTGCTTAACCCATCATAAGTGCTGATGTGAAAACGTTCAATGAGAGATAGAGCAGGAGGATGTAATGGAAAAGACTTGTTTCTGAACAGAGCTCAGAAAAGCTGCTGTTGGTCTTTAACTCGGTAAAACACACAGCTGGCAGATTCTGGAAAATGTAGTCCAAAAAGTAACTATTTGATGTCCTTTTTCTGATTCAACATTTGCAGCACTGCTCACTTAATCTCTATCATATACAGCTATAGAAACATAGATAGAATTAGCTGAAAGTGAAGTGAAGCGAAACAAGGAGATTTCTCCAAAGAGGGGTGGGCCCCTTTTCTTTAGTACTACTGATCCTCCTTTCACAATAAGTGATTCATACACATTCCTCCATACCACTCTAAATGTGTCTCAGAATACACATGGATCTCTGGATTTTGTGGACACAGAAAAGATATACAATGAACACTTGATATACACTGGGGTTTGGTTCCAGGACCCCTGCGGATACCAAAATCTGTGGACACTCAAGTTCCATTATATAAGTGGTGTACTAACATGGTGCCCTTTATATAAAATGGCAAAATCAAGGTTTGCTTTTTGGATTTTTAAAAAAATATTTTCAACACAGAAGGTTGAATCCATGGATGGAGAATCTGTGAAGGTCAACTGTATAAGACCTGCTGGCATTTCTAGCTCATGGTTCTGGAGATGTAGCCATTGGTACTTGTCTATAGTAGTTGTTTTAAAAAGGAGAGAATCTAATTCAAAAGTGGAAAATATTTTATATATAATTAACATCTGACAAGTCAAGCAGCATCAATCTACACTGTAAAACAAACATTAGCAAAATAGGCTATGGATCAAACTAATTTTTTCCAGGTTACAAAGGACAAACCATACATATATTGGCCTTTTGGGAGAAGCCATGGAAGGGTCTAGTGCCTTATTTTTCAAAAGGACTCAGCAAAAAAGAGGCACAGTTCACAGAGGCCTCTTTACAATCTTGAAAATCTTTTCAGGGGTGTTTGAATTAGAATTGTGGCTGAATTTTAAGTAGCGAAGACTAGCTTAAATTTAAATTCTAACCCTGAGTAGACCTATTGAATCAATTAAATTTACGTAAGTGTTGATTTACCATTTAATATTTGGTTCAATAAGAATATTGTAGTTCAGTCCTAACTCAAGTTAGGACTAAAGTACTGGAAGCAACCAAAGACTGTCTTTGTTAGTTCAAAATTATGTTCTTTCCTGTCATCATTTTGTTTTGGTACTCCAGGTTGCTCCAGATCACTGCTCCAGGTTTCAAGATTACATTACCACAATGACAGAATATGGTAAAAGGATCCAGCCTTGCACTGTATGTCCAAGAGTTATCTGTGGCCAGGAGTCCCTTTGCCCAGCTCAGTGTTTCTCAAATAGTGGGGCGCGCCCCCCAGGGGGGGGCGCGAGGTTCTTGCTGTTCAGGCTGCCTGGCCAATGGCTGGACAGCCTGCTCCAGCTGCAGGAGCCTGCCCCAGCTCCAGTCTTCCCCATTGGCCGGCCGGCCAGCCAGCCTGAAGAGGAGGAGCTTCCTCTCTTTCGAGCCTCGCGCGGGCCCAAGGCTGGATCCTGGAGAGGGCTTTGCAAATTGCAGGCAAGCTGCTTCCTCTTTTCCCCCGTTTCTCTTCCTCTTTCCCTCCTCCTCCTCTTATTCTTTTTCCTCCCCTCTTTCTCTTCCTCTTTCCCCTCTCCTCCTCCTCTTCCTTTTCTTCCCGTTCCTCCTCCTCTTCTTTTT
>NC_056522.1:219838045-219855136 GCF_019175285.1 Sceloporus undulatus
AAATATTTTATATATAATTAACATCTGACAAGTCAACAGCAGCAATCTACACTGTAAAAAAACATTAGCAAATAGGCTATGGATCAAAATAATTTTTCCGTTACAAAGGACAAACCATACATATATTGGCTTTTGGGAGAAAGCCATGGAAGGTTCTAGTGCCTTATTTTTCAAAGGACTAGAAAAAAGAGCACAGTTCACAGAGGCCTCTTTACAATCTTGAAATCTTTTCAGGGGTGTTTGAATTAGAATTGTGGAATTTTAAGTAGCGAAGACTAGCTTAAATTTAAATTCTAAACCTGAGTAGACCTATTGAATCAATTAAATTACGTAAGTGTTGATTTACATTTAATATTTGGTTCAATAAGAATATTGTAGTTCAGTCCTAACTCAATTAGGACTAAAGTACTGGAAGCAACCAAAGACTGTCTTTGTTAGTTCAAAATTATGTTCTTTCTGTCATCATTTTGTTTTGACTCCAGGTTGCTCCAGATCACTGCTCCAGGTTTCAAGATTACATTCCACAATGACAGAATATGGTAAAAGGATCCAGCCTGCCTGTATGTCCAAGAGTTATCTGTGCCAGGAGTCCCTTTGCCCAGCTAGTGTTTCTCAAATAGTGGGCGCGCCCCCGGGGGGCGCGAGGCTCCATAAAGGGGGGCGCGAGGTTCTTGCTGTTCAGGCTGCCTGGCCAATGGCTGGACAGCCTGCTCCAGCTGCAGGAGCCTGCCCCAGCTCCAGTCTTCCCCATTGGCCGCAGCCAGCCTGAAGAGGAGGAGCTTCCTCTCTTTCGAGCCTCACGCGGGGCCCAAGGCTGGACCTGGAGAGGGCTTTGCAAATTGCAGGCAAGCTGCTTCCTCTTTCCCCCCCTGTTTCTTCCTCTTTCCTCCTCCTCTCTTATTCTTTTTCCTCCCCTCTTTCTCTTCCTCTTTCCCCCTCCTCCCTCTTCCTTTTCTTCCCGTTCCTCTCCTCTTCTTTTTATCTTTTTTCTATTCTTCTTCTTCTTCTCCTTTTTTCTTCTTCCCTTTTTCTTTTTCTCCCCTCCCCCTCTCCTTCTGTTGTTGTTGTTGTTGTTGGTTTGGTGTGCCCAACTCCCCCTTGGCCAGGCTGCATTTCCCAACAGAGGGAAGGCAGGACTTGTGGGGGCCAGGGGGGGGGCTGAGGGGGAGGCAAAAGGGAGCCCAGGAGGGAGCCCATCACGCTGCATCCACATTGGAGAAGTAACCCAGTTTGGCTGGCAATGCTTTAAATCTTTCTGACTCAAGGCTATGGAATTCTGGGAGCTAGATGTGTTGTGGGGACCAGAACTCAAAGCCTGACTCTTCTATGTCTCAAGGCTATGGAATTCTGGAGCTGGAGTATGTCAGAATTTCTGGCTTATGGCAACCCTGTGGGAAACCCTCCAGGAGAATGCCTGTTCTGTTTCAAATGCTAAGCGTGCTGAGTGGGACATGTAGTTTGCCGGCACAGAGGCGCCTGTTCTGTTTCAAATGCTAAGCGTGCTTGTGAGTGGACATTAGTTTGCCGGCACAAGAGGCTCCCTGTTCTGTTTCAAATGCTAAGCTGCTTGTGAGTGGGACATGTAGTTTGCCGGCACAAGAGGCTGCCTGTCTGTTTCAAATGCTAAGCGTGCTTGTGAGTGGGGACATGTAGTTTGCCGGCCAAGAGGCTGCCGTTCTGTTTCAAATGCTAAGCGTGCTTGTGAGTGGGACATGATACTATTTACAGTCGTGTGTGGGGGGGCGAAATGTTTTCTTTCTTCCTAGGGGGGCGGGGGGGCATGACAGAAAATAATTGAGAAGCACTGGCCCAGCTGAACCCAGTACACCAGCTACCCCTGATTTTTGAGAAGTATTTTAATCATGTAGACAGTCCCCAAGTTTTTAACTGTGGCTGCATATATGGAACATGTGAGTCCTTATTGAAAAAACTGCTCTGGTTTTCAGTATGTCTCCAGGACCACTCCCCCTCCCCTCTTTATTTTTCTTCTTCTTCCTCTACTGGAAACAGAAAATGAAAATCTTCCTCTTTAAAGCTAATCAGAGATATTAGCTTGGGTTTCATTCAGTAATGGCTACACAATAGGACAAAGATGATTTTAATATTACTACAAATTTCCAAACACTTCAGCAGTGATTATATGCTTACATCAAGTACTACATTTTTGGTTTAGCGGGGGGGGGGGGGATGGGACATGTCTTAATGAATTCTGAAATATCTGTCCCTCTAGAAAATCTACTGCAAACTTGGATGATGTGTAAAATAGCTTTATTTTTGATTGCCTAAAATTCTTGTACAAAATGAGATAAAATGTTCCATATGAAGTACACCATAGTTTTTTCTAATAATTTAAGAATGTGGTATGTGGAGGTTTTATCAACACCTAGCCACTTTCTGAATCCAGAAAAGGAAATCTTTAAAGAAGTATTCCGCCTCCTGTTTAAAATGCATATCTTTTCTGAGTAGACTTCTACATTATTTTATATTTTTGGTTTAAACAAAATGTTAAGATCAATGGTTAAAAACTATACACCCCTGAATATGTTGTCCCATTTCCTCAGTAGCAAAAGAAACAGTCTTTCTAGCACTTCAGTCTGCTAGGAGTAATTAAATGTGCCTCTCCACAAATACTAATCTAAAACTGCATATATTTTTTCCAGACTGTCTCATTATCTTACAAAACCTCTGATTTTTACCCTAATAGCAGGCATACTGCTATTAGGATAATAGCAGGATAATGGAGCAGAGGACAGAATAGGGGAATTTCAGCACAGAATAAGTAAAGAGATAGTAGAGGAACACCTTATTAATCTAAATGAATTTAAGTCTCCGGGACCAGATGAACTCCATCCAAGGGTATTAAAAGAACTGGCAAATGTAATATCGGAGCCATTGGCAATAATCTTTGAAAACTCCTGGAAAATAGGAGAGATCCCAGCAGACTGGAGGAGGGCAAACGTTGTCCCCATCTTCAAAAAGGGGGAAAAAGAGGATCCCAACAATTATCGTCCAGTTAGTCTGACATCAGTACTAGGAAAGATTCTGGAGCAGATCATTAAACAGAGAGTCTGTGAACATCTAGAAGGCAATGCCATAATCACAAAAAGTCAACATGGGTTTCAGAGAAACAAGTCATGCCAGACAAACCTAATCTCTTTCTTCGATAAAATTACCAGCTTGGTAGATGAAGGGAATGCTGTGGATATAGTATATCTTGATTTCAGTAAGGCCTTTGACAAGGTTCCCCATGACATTCTTGCAAACAAGCTTGTAAAATGTGGGCTAGACAAAGGAACTGTTACATGGATCTGTAATTGGTTGACCGGCCGAACCCAAAGGGTGCTCAACAATGGCTCCTTTTCATCCTGGAGAGAAGTGACCAGTGGGGTCCCACAGGGCTCTGTCCTGGGCCCGGTGCTATTCAACATCTTTATCAATGACCTGGATGACAGAATTGGGAGCATACTTATCAAATTTGCAGATGACACCAAATTAGGGGGAATAGCTAATACCCCAGAGGACAGGATCAAGATTCAAAATGACCTGAATAGACTAGAAAGCTGGGCCAAAGCTAACAAAATGAAATTCAACACGGAGAAATGTAAGGTATTGCACTTAGGGCGGAAAAATAAAATGCACAGATATAGGATGGGTGACACCTGGCTGAATGAAACTACGTGTGAAAGGGATCTAGGAGTCCAAGTAGACCACAAGTTGAACATGAGTGAACAGTGTGATGCGGCAGCTAAAAAGGCCAATGCTATTTTAGGCTGCATCAATAGAAGTATAGTGTCTAGATCAAGAGAAGTAATAGTGCCACTGTATTCTGCTCTGGTCAGGCCCCACCTGGAATATTGTGTCCAGTTCTGGGCGCCACAATTCAAAAAGGACATTGAGAAACTGGAGCGTGTCCAAAGGAGGGCGACAAAAATGGTGAAGGGTCTGGAAACCATGCCCTATGAGGAACGACTTAGGGAGCTGGGGATGTTTAGCCTGGAGAAAAGAAGGTTAAGAGGTGATATGATAGCCCTGTTTAAATATTTGAAAGGATGTCATGTTGAGGAGGGAGCAAGCTTGTTTTCTGCTGCTCCAGAAAACAGGACCCGGAACAATGGATGCGAGCTACAGGAAAAGAGATTCCACCTGAACATTAGGAGGAACTTCCTGACAGTAAGGGCTGTTCGACAGTGGAATGCACTCCCTCGGAGGGTGATAGAGTCTCCTTCCTTGGAGGTCTTTAAACAGAGGCTGGATGGCCATCTGTCAGGGATGCTTTGATTTGGATTTCCTGCATGGCAGGGGGTTGGACTGGATGGCCCTAGTGGTCTCTTCCAACTCTACGATTCTATGATTCTATGATTCTATGATACTGTCTTTGTAATTTGAGAACTCAATGGATTCTGCTGTGGGATGTGAATCCTCGCTTTTCTCAATCTTGGTAATGAGACTGGAAAACTGTAACAATTTTCTCCTTGCCTATGATACAGTGAAATATTTTCTGATTGTATTGACAAGAATGCTTGCCCAACAGTGCAAAGGTGCAATCATGTCTGCTTTATTGTGTGCACATTTAAAAATTAAACAGTTGGGGGGGGGTTGTTTGCCATCTTTCTCTGCTGACCATGGCCTGATACAGACGGACAAAAGGCGCCATCATAGGGCTGATTTTTGGGCTCGGGAAAGAGGAGCATCTGCACACTCCTGAGCTCTACCGCCCAACAGGCATCCACATGGGGGTCGCCATGATGACTTACATGCAGCACCACCTCCAAATGGAGCAGCACTGCACGGATGTCATCATTGTGTTCAAGGGTGGCAATGGCGCCCCAAGCGTGACCTAAAAAGAACCCGCCAGGAATGGGTTCTTTTTAGGGCTCCCAGAGGCCGAGTGGTTTGGTTGCTGTGGCCTCCATCCAGGGAAGAAAGGGGTGGCGTTTCGCCTCCCTTTTTTCCCCATCTGCCGAGCCCCTATGTTTTAGTGCTTTGCTTCATCAAGGGGAAAGAGATAATTCTGTGCAGAGTTTTTCTGCATAAATTATGGAAAATCTTTCACATTCTTACACTATAGGTAAGATCTCTCACGGATGCTGGCCGTTGCTCAGCATGCCACTGCTGAGCATTGTAAATGTGAAATTTTGTAAATATTCTTCACATAGAATCATAGAGTTGGAAGAAACCACAAGAGCCATCCAATCTAACCCCCTGTCGTGCATTGGTGTATTTTAATATATTCAGAAAGAACTGATTACTTTTACAGCACTTGGAGATAAATGCTTGCTACTTCTGCACCAGCAAATGACTTGACATTATTTGTAACATAATACCATCATTAGATAAAGTGAAGATTCCTTGGATGGGATCTCTCTTAAAATACACCCACAGTATGCCCACCAACCATGTTCTTTGGACTTCCATTGGACATTCCAGCCTCATATTGTAAAGGATCCACCTATATTTGTTGTTCTTGTGTAATTTCAAGTTGTTTCCAGCCTATGGTGACCCTAAGATGAACCTATCAGAGGGTTTTATTGGCAGGTTTGTTTAGAGGGTGTTTGCCATTGTATTCTGTGGTACGTAGAGAGTGTGACTTGCCCAATGTCACCCAGTGGGTTTTCATTGGGAATTTGAACCCTGTTCTCCAGAATCATAGTCCAACACTCAAACCACCATGCCACACTGGCTCTCATGTATTGCATGGATATATCCTGCAATACATATTGCATGAATTAATGCTCCATTAATGCAATGTGTATTACAGGATATATCCAAACTGACAACAGAGCTGGCTATTCCCCATTCATCACACCTCCCTGTCTGCTTATTAAAGAGAGTAGAATTCAGAGACACAGCCATGTTAATCTGAAATATCAGTATGCAACTGGATCTTAAATCACATTTAAGACTATCTGAGCAAAAGAAGTTGTAGCACGGTTTTTTGTTTTTTGTTTTGTTGACATAGGGGCTCTATGTCACCCTAAGGGGTGGCTCCATGTCAGTCTGTACTACAGCCTCATAGTCTACTTCCTCAGATGGCTTGGATCACTCTCACTTAGTCCATAGCTTGACAGAACAAAGTAGGCAAGAGGACCCAGATAATCGCTGAGAATTCAGAGTTTATTAAGCCGGCAGACCCCAGTGGAATTCCTATTCCAAAAGTCAAACTGGGGGCCCGAACAGAATAAAATGGCTACCTTTATAGTAGTTCAGACAAAGAGGCCTTTAGCATACATTCTATTGGCTGGTTCAAAGTTTAAACATACAGATTCTTCTTACAATCAGAGCAAAGATACATATAAATAAATAATAAAACTTATTTTTATCCTGCTTTTCTGTGATGAGACTAAGCGGCTCACAACATATTAAAATATCCACATTTACAACATTATGTCCCAAATTCCACCATCCCCCTTAAAACAGGATTAAACATGTTACAATTAAAATATCTATTAAAAACACAATAAAAAATACAACAAGGACAGAGCGGTGGGCTAATACATGATGTGGGGGGCAGTCATTCTGTGGCCGGGCACTTTTTATTCAGGAAAGGCCTGCCGGAAGAGATCCATCTTGACAGCTTTTTAAAGCTGTCTAAGCTGGCAATTTGACAGATCTCATCAGGCAGAGCGTTCCATAGTTTGGGAGCAATTGCAGAGAAGGCCCTCTGGGAGGTAGCAGTTAGTCTGGTTTTTAAAGGCTGCAATAGATTCCTCCCAGAGGACCTGAGGGTGCAGGGCGGATTATGCGGGAACAGGCGATCCCTCAAATAGGTTGGGCCCAAGCCATGTAGGGCTTTAAAGGTTATAACCAACACTTTAAAATATACTTAGAATCATAGAATCATAGAATAATAGAGTTGGCAGAGACCACAAGGGCCATCCAATCCAACCCCCTGCCATGCAGGAAATCCAAATCAGAGCATCCCCGACAGATGGCCATCCAGCCTCCGTTTGAAGACCTCCAAGGTGGTAGACTCCACTACACTCCGAGGGAGTTTGTTCCACTGTCGAACAGCCCTTACTGTCAGGAAGTTCTTCCTAATGTTGAGGTGGAATCTCTTTTCCTGCAGCTTGCATCCATTGCTCCGGGTCCTAGTCACTGGAGCAGCAGAAAACAAGCTTGTTCCCTCCTCAATATGACATCCCTTCAAATATTTAAACAGGGCTATCATATCATCTCTTAACCTTCTCTTCTCCAGGCTAAACATCCCCAGCTCCCTAAGTCGTTCCTCATAGGACATGGTTTCCAGACCCTTCACCATTTTAGTCGCCCTCCTTTGGACACACTCCAGTTTCTCAGTGTCCTTTTTTAATTGTAGTGCCCAGAACTGGACACAATATTCCAGGTGGGGCCTGACCAAAGCAGAGTACAGTGGCATTATTACTTCCCTTGATCTAGACACTATACTTTTATTGATACAGCCTAAAATTGCATTGGCCTTTTTAGCTGCCACATCACACTGTTGACTCATGTTCAACTTGTGGTCTACTTGGACTCCTAGATCCCTTTTACATAACACTAACATTGCCTCCTGATAATTTAATAAATAAACCACAAATATTTGTACACAGATTTTGAAGTATCAAAATAAAGTGGCCCACAGAACAAAAATGCATACAACTTAAGTGAAAATTTAATAAAAAGGTGAAGAGAGAAAACAGCACAACAAAATGGTATGCAAAGAAAAAGATTTTTACAGAGTAAAAGCTAGCAAAAATTACAAAAAGCTTGTAATATCATCAACTGATTTGATTCTAACATCCCGCATATCCCTCCAGCTTTTGAAGTACAATAACTGAGTCAAGAGGTGAACTTCTATATCCAGTCAGGGGAATAGCTGAACATGTGGAGGGTATTTAAAAACATTTAGAGTTTATACGGGACTGGTCCCTACAACCCTACCATCCAAAAAATGGTAAATTTGTGAAAAGTATGGAAGTGAGGGGAAAGAACACTGGCAGAAAGAGAGTTTGGGTTTGGTTTCTAAAATGGTTTGAGGACTTCAGACTGGGAGATGACATCTCTAGTCACCCCCACACAAAATCCTGAAATTCTTTCAACCTTTAGTATATCTGAGACCCAAGCTGAATGCTATTTTTAATATATAGTATTCAGCTGTGTTGGAGCTTTTTTCCTCCTTCTTATTCAGAAACATACTCTATAACTGTGCTAATTTGGCAGGGACACTTCCAAATAACCCTGCAGTCTCCCACTTTTTTCATCTGCTTTTAAAATACCTCAGTTTCTCTCTTCTCCTCTTACTTCCCCTCTTTGTTCTTCCCCTATTTCAATTGCTGCAAATTGAGTTCAATATGCAAAAATAATTTGCCCTCCATTACATAAGCATTGGGGAGAGGAGAGGAGGGGGCAGAATCTTGCCCTTCCCAGGAGGCTCAGGCAAACACAAACTGCTGCAGTCTCTCCTACCTTGTGTGTTCTTCCCCATGAATAACTACTGCTATCTTGACCATTCTCTTATGTTGATTCACCACATATGTCCCAATTTTCAGCTGTGAAATATTGGAAGTTATGCAAAAGTTTAGAGAAGCTGATATCTAAATTGTGGGTATGAGGAGTGTGTTGAATTTACAATGGAAAAACAATTCCAATCAAATGGATTGTGTTTTCTAATGCACAAATTGCAGGCACAAGAACTCCACAACAAAAAGGGGGCAAAGCCTTCCCCTCAGTTTGTCCCCATGCTAGGATTCTGATTCTATTATGTCCTCCAAACTTACTTTTGGGTAGGGAAAAAAGTGCTGTAGCCTGATGCTACATAGTAGTCAATTTAACATGCAGTTTTGCCTTCAATGTGAAGTATTTGTGAACTAGTTGTACCTATGAAATATTTACCCTGACTATTAAGCCTATGGCCTAATTTCTTTATTCACAATACAAAGGATTCCCTTTTATGGAAAAGAAAATCCCTTTATATGAAAGCAACTCTCCTTCCTTTTGCAGAACAAAAAAGTTAAGATCCAGGCTTGTGTCATCCTCCAGACAGTAAATGCTATAATCAATTCTGAGAAGGTTTAATAATTAAACAGATACATTTTCATCTAGCAGTTCTCTGTCATGACAAACTATGTGGCAAATAATGAAAATAACTTGCATTACTCTTTGTAACAAATTGTTATCTCAATGATTTATTAAAATAAAATAAAAAGTTTGTTATCACTAACATTTTCTCACAAAGTACAGACATACATCCTTTTCAAATTCCTATCATCTCAAAAACATTATTATTTTGTATTTTTTAAGTGCTAGTGTGAAATTAAAAGAATGCAAGCTGTACAGTTGTACAATTTAGCATGTAGTTTACAAGTGCAAGTAGTACTTAAGATCATTCCACTAAAACATCCTCATCTTCAACAGATTATAACAGCTCAAAACAGATTATAACAAAAACATCAACACAGGTTACAGCATGGAAGACCTATCTTCATACTGCCATAAGAATGATGTCACAGACTTTATACTATTTTCATATAAGGTAAGACCATGGCTTTTGAGCATATCATCCTTTTACACCACAGCTTGGTGATTTCTATGTGTAATCCATTGTGGTTGTGAACCTATTATCTATTCATCTGGGAGTAAGCATAATGAAGCTCAATAAGATATTGGAGTAGATGCACATAGGATTGCTCTGTAAATACAGTATGCTGCTCACCATATACATTCAATGTAGTGCACCAGACATAAAAGAAAGCCAAACTGGTGTAGTGGTGTGAGCACTGGACTACGGCTCTGGAGATTGTAGTCTCTCCGCTTGGATGTGGAAACCCACTGGATGATCTTGCATGAGTTACACATTCTCTACCCCAAAAACACCTGTGATAAGGTTTCCTTAGGGCCACCATGAGTCATAAATGACTTGGAGGCACACAATAATAACAGCAACAACAGCAACAACAAGAGAGAAGGCAAGTTTTAAAACACAAGAGATCTATTTTCAAATCCCCAGTCAATCATGAAAGTCAATGGCTGATCACCAACATCTGTTTTTTCAAGCTATGTCCCTATTATTATTTCTGAAGAACAACAGAAATGTGTTACCTTTTAATGCTGCAGTGGCACCAACCCCCACCATGGGTAAACTGATAACTCACCCTAAGGCCTCTCTGTTGTGAAGAAAATATATTCATTCTCATCATAATCCCTAATTGTAATCACTTCCTTCTGTCCTGTACAAAATCAGTGGAATGTGAAATTGACTAAACTTGATCGAGAGCAGCTTTTTGTCAAGTCAATTTACTACTAAGGGAAACTTTAAAGTAAATACTGGGGGGTACAAGAGGCCCCAGGTGAAAGCAGAGTAAAGCTCTAACTATGTTCTATTTAAAATTACTATATATGCAGAATTAGCCACATAAAAACAGTCATCCTTTCAAAAGAAATATTTTAATACCCTGCAAATTCACATTCATATGTGAAGAGCTATATTATTTGTCATAGGCAGGATCCTTTAGATAGTTGTGCAATTACATTAGTCAAGCATACACAGGCATATTCCAACAATTCCATAGTGTGAATGGGGCCCATATAATTGGGAGAAATTTTAGGTGGGTTCCCCCCCCCCCTCTTCTGACTGAACTGGTACTGTATCTAAATGTGATTAACAAGAGACTGCAGGAATGTCCTCATTTTGCTCTTCCCATAGCTACATCCCTGAGTAGGATGTGATACTGGAAAAAATGACTTCACTCTACAAGATTTCTCTAGCTGTACCACTGTATAAAATCTGAGTCTAATTTAACCAATCCAAGATGGAATCCTGTTGGGTAATATCTATGTGTACATATAGTAGTTACGGTGCTATGCAGTGGATCCCATCCTGAGGCCCCCACCTCCATTTACTAGGCAGCAGTTGCTGCAATCGAGGAGGGGATTCCTTTGTTGATCGTAGAATGATAGAATCCTAGAGTTGGAAGAGACCACAAGGGCCATCCAGCCCAACTCCCTGCCATGCAGGAAATCTCAATCAAAACATCCCTGCCAGATGGCCATCCAGCCTCTGTTTAAAGACCTCCAAAGAAGGAGACTCCACCACACTCAGTCAGCCCTTACTGTCAGAAAGTTCCTCCTAATGTTGAGGTGGAATCTCTGTTCCTGCAGCTTGCATCCATTGTTCCGGGTCCTATTCTCTGGAGCAGCAGAAAACAAGCTTGTTCCCTTCTCAATATGACATTCCTTAAAATATTTAAACAGGGCTATCATATCACCTCTTAACCTTCTTTTCTCCAGGCTAAACATCCCCAGCTCCCTAAGTCGTTCCTCATAGGACATGGTTTCCAGACCCTTCACCATTTTAGTTGCCCTCTTTTGGACACGCTCCAGTTTCTCAATGTCCTTTTTGAATTGTTGTGCCCAGAACTGGACACAATAGTCCAGGTGACGCCTGACCAAAGCAGAATATAGTGGGGCACTATTACTTCTCTTGATCTAGACACTATACTTTTATTGATGCAGCCTAAAATTGCATTGGGCTTCTTAGCTGCCGCATTGTACTGTTGACTCATGTTCAATTTGTGGTCTACTTGGACTCCTAGATCCCTTTCACATGTAGTTTCATTCAGCCAGGTGTCTCCCATCCTATATCTGTGCATTTCATTTTTCCGCCCTAAGTGCAGTATTTCTCCATGTTGAATTTCATTTTGTTAGCTTTGGCTCAGCTTTCTAGTCTATTCAGGTCATTTTGAATTTTGATCCTGTCCTCTGGGGTATTAGCTATTCCTCCTAATTTGGTGTCATCTGCAAATTTGATGAGTATGCCTCCAATTCCGTCATCCAAGCCATTGATAAAGATGTTGAATAGCACTGGGCCCAGGACAGAGCCCTATGGGACCCCACTGGTCACTTCTCTCCAGGATGAAAAGGAGCCATTGTTGAGCACCCTTTGGCTTCGGCCGGTCAACCAATTACAAATCCATGTAACAGTTACCTTGTCTAATTCACATTTTACAAGCTTGTTTGCAAGAATGTCATGGGAAACCTTGTCAAAGGCCTTACTGTAATCAAGATATACTATATATCCACAGCAGGAGGCAGCTGACTGATAGTCCCACTCCCTCCCATGAATAATCTCTGGTGTCACAAGCAAAGTAATTGCCTTTCCCACCAGAGATTGCTTACTCAAGTGGGACCATTAGCCATCTGCTTCCTAAAAACACAGGAACAGACCCCAGTCAATCATAGGCCTGGTACATAACTCCCCGTTCAGGCCAGGCTGGAGGCGTCCTCTTTGCCTGTGGAGGGATACCCCAAAAAGAACCTGGAAAAACCAGGTTCTTCTTGGGATGCCACATGCACGTCACCAGTGCACCATTGGTGCACTCATGATGTAAGCGATGTGCAACAGCGTCTATACGCTGTGCGTCGCTTACGTCAAGATGGTGGCCTCTGTGTGGGGGTTCTGGAGCATGCAGATACTGTGTGCTCCAGAACCCTAGCATCGGCGGTGGCACGCCACTTTCAGCCCATCTGTCTCGGGCCATAGTGACTGCTTCCTGGTAAGACGAGCTCAGGGAACTTTCACAATAGGGGCTATGTAGAGACTGTGAATACAAAAGAGTCACAAGTGTATGACTCTAGGCTGCATATTCTTAACTACCCTACAGGATTCTACCCATGATTAATCAATAAGCTGCTTTTAACATGTGTGGTAACCATGAGTCATAACACAAAGAAGTCATGGAAACAAAAGCAGCAGCAAAACACTTGAGATCTCTCACTTCAAATAGCACATAACCTTGTCCAAGTGAAAAGGAAAAAAGAATTGGCTTGATGTTTAGCCATAAACCAAATCTTCTACTGACATCATTGAAAAATATCAATTTCATTGTAATCTCTCAAAGCCCAAGGAACTCTTGGAAATGGATGCAGCACTGATGCAGTGGGTGTTCAAATATGACATGTGGGACTTGACACATCTCAATCAAAAACACATGTGTCATCCTGTATCAGTATTCAGGAAAGAGCAGTGGTATCTACTTTACAGCTTTTTTCTACCCCTGGAGAAAAAACAGGGGTATGTATGTATAGCAAAGTGAGGTTGAGATTGGTCTTGAATTTGTAACACATAAATGTTAGTACTTAGATGGTATAAGGCCAAGGAATACTAGGTGCTGGAGATTATCTTTCAGAGGAAGCTAACAGCAAACCGCTTTGGAATATTAATTCCCTAAGAAAACCCTATGAAATTCAGGGAGTCACCATAAGTTGACAAGCTATTTGAAGGCATATACACAGAGAGAGTTAGATAGGAGCCAAACTGGATGGTGGTTGGGGGAAATAATCCCTCAAAAAATCAAATTCTGGTTTAAAATGATATGAAAATGATATGAAAAAGGAAGCAGAAACTATTTTGCTGGTCAAAAAGCTCATGGTCTGTAAAGCAATTCACAAAAATGGACTAAAATCTGCTTATTCAATGGCCAATGTCACATCCTCAGCTGCAATTGTCCCATCACACAGACTGAATGAGAACAACTATACAAGCCAGGTTATTTGGATGGGTTTGTCAAAATATTTGATACATAGTGTCAGCTAATATAATGCAGGAAACCATTCAGAATGTATTAGATATGTCATGGTTAAAAAAAGCCACTTAACATTGGAACTCCTCTAGAAGAGAGAAAGAAACCTTCTTCATAGTAGAAGAAGCACCAAAAGGCTTGGTAGCAGCACCTAGCAGCATTTTTACCCCACAGCTCAAGAAAATTTTTCTCTAGGCTCTCATAGCTTCAAAGAGAGCATCCATTATCAATTCTCACTTCTACATATATTTGTATTTACTGCACAATGCTGTGTGTTGTTGATCCTTAGATATCCACTTTGAGATACTAGCTGCCTGCCCTGTCTGA
The DNA here is from genome assembly GCF_019175285.1 of Sceloporus undulatus. Taxonomy (NCBI): domain Eukaryota; kingdom Metazoa; phylum Chordata; class Lepidosauria; order Squamata; family Phrynosomatidae; genus Sceloporus; species Sceloporus undulatus. The sequence goes on from NC_056522.1 coordinate 219,851,908, forward strand.
GAGTTTCCCATTAAGACCATCATCCTAATATTCGTAATACCACTAGTAATAGTAACTTCAACTTACAGAGTGTCTGAGCTGAACATCCTCAGTTTTTAAAGAGTGTTGTAACTTTCAGAAATACAAACAAGCTTCCACAAATATATTTTATGTACAATTCCATGTGCTACAGGTTACAAACATAACTCCAAATTCAACTGCTAGACCCATCTAGTATAGACCAACTGACGTAAAGAGATTTAAATAAGTGTTGACTTACCATTCAGCCGTTAATTCAGAGGATCTACTTCACTTGGAACTAACCTTTAGGCTTTAGATCACAATGTTACCAACTTTCTCTTTTTCCTCGTCTTACCCAAATGTGAGGAAAAACTATTATTTGTTTCAATGTCTTTTTATACACAAACTGAAACTAAAATCAGTTAAAACAGTTTAAAACCATGTACCTCTACAAACAGGAGAAAACTATAAGACCTGCAAGGCTTTAACAAAAGACATGTTTTAAGCAGGTTGGAATGAAGTCTGTGTCAAGTCTGCAATGGGAGAGCATTCTTCAACTCTTGGGCCATTCAGACTACCTTTTACCCCAGTTCAGAAACTGGATTAAAAGCGGGAAGTTCCTACTGGCACCGGTTCTTTTACACTCAAATTCGAGGCTTGCACACCCATTCAGGGGCAAATCCCCCTTGGTGCGGGTCTTTTGAAAGAGGAGTTTTTCCTGTACCTTTTGAGAAAAACCGGGTGCCGGCAAATGTGAACTTGGCCCCAGTCATGACCAGGTCAAGTTCAGGGGAGGGATTAGGTTAGAGGGAGGGCAGAGGGCGGAACGTGCCTCCCCTTTGGAAGGCAGCTTTTTCTCTCTCTCTTTTTTTTGTAATGTTATTTTTGACAGACTGTGCAAATAGTTCTACAGGTTGATACATACTGATAGAATGTGTCTGCTTGTGCTACATTTCCCTTTCATTTGCTTGCTGCTGGCACTGCACCTCACTTTGCAAGTGGCATTTTTTAAAAATTATTTTGTGTGTGTGTGACAGAATATGCAAATCTTTTTCCTTTTAAATTTGGCAAATTGATACAATGTGTGAATGCTTTTACTACATATGTATATGTAAGGCATTCTGGAGTCGCAAAGCAAGATGATGCAGAGATGGCATTCTGAGGTGAGGATAGATGGCATTTTGGGGTGGAAAATGGAGGCAGAGCAAGGAGATCCAAAGAGGATGGAAGGATAGATGGCATTTGAGGGTTTAAAATGGAGGCAGAGCAAGGAGATCCAAAGAGAATGGAAGGATAGATGGCATTTGGGGGTTTAAAATGGAGGCAGAATAAGGAGATCCAAGGAGGAGGGAAGGCTAGATGGTATTTTGGGGTTGAAAATGGAGGTAGAGCATGGAGATCCAAAGAGAAGGGAAGAATAGATGGCATTTTGGGATGGATAACGAAGGCAGAGCAAGGAGATCCAAAGAGGTGGGAAGGATAGATGGCATTTTGGGGTGACATTCAGAGTGAAAGCAAAGAAAGAGGATGCAGAGATGGCATTAAGGTGGCCTTCCCTGCAAGTGACATTTATTGTTGTTATTATAATAATTATTATTATTCTGACAGATTATGCGAATGGCTTTGGGCTGGAAGGGAAGGGAAGAGGTTTCAAAGAGGGCTGTGGAAACCCATGACTTTGCGGGAGTCACACTTTTTTAGCCTCAGGAGAAAGGCAATGGCAAATCTCCTTGGAACCAATCTTGCCAAGAAAACCCTAGGATGGGGTCATTTTAGGGTTGCTATCATCTGTAATGACCCAAATACACACAACACACACACATACACCTGGAGGTTTTTAAATTTGACAACTTGACAGACTATGCGCACACTGCCACCAGTTTTTTTTTTAAAGGCGGGGGGGAGGAAGCACTCATTCGATTGGTTGTAGGATATGTCACCTTTGATGAAAGTGGAAGTGAGTTTGATTTACAACAAAGGAGGCTCCATTTTAAAGCGGTACTGCAAATGTGAACTTCAGAGGGGCAAATTGCCCCAATTGAGGTAAAGGGTAGTACGAACTTGTTTCCAAGCAGATTCGATCTGGGGGGAGCCGGATCTGCTGAGTTCTATTCAGGGCAAATGGGCAAGTGGGAATGGGGCCTCTGAATGCTTTCTCAGCAACTGGCATTCATCTCAACTTAAAAGCTCCATTTGGGTATCATGTCTAATAGCTGTTGGGTGGTTGCATTATGGCCATTGGTTGGTTGCATTATGGCCATTGGTTGGCTGCATTATTATTGTTCCAGAGAGCCCAATGTGTAATTTCTTAAGGGAAAGGGGGACAGAGGTTTTTCTTATACCATGGAAATACACAAAGTACTGACTCATTGGTGTTTTATTTTGAGAGTACACTTGAAAGAAGGGTTCTACAAAATAGAAGATATTGGGGCTACCTTAAAGATATGCTCTATGTCTTTGTCCGAGTCTCAGTGGTGTGAGAGCAGGACCTGGATGGAAATAATGTTCTCTGTTATTCACTTCCCAATTATTATTTTTTTAAATACAACTTTCCTGATATCCAGAAAATCTTCAGAAGAATCCAGCACGCACCTCAGTTACAGTAGCCAAAATATTATTCCCAGTGTGTATATGCTTATATACAATGCCTATCATAACATGACCTGAAAGGCACAGAAAGGCATTTTGGGGCTATGTTATGATAAATTGCATTGTGTGTGTGTTCAAGGCAATATGGTCTAATAATGTACAGTAGTTGTTTTTGAAATTCATAAATCTATCTACAAGTGACTAAGTGGTACATTGTCCAATATACTGCACTTAAAATAGTAATCATTAGGATTTTAGTCAATATTTTACAGTAGAACATGTTTCTCTTTTGCTCTGTTATTTTGGTAGCCAGAAAACCCTGCCAGGAAAAATCATAAGCAGTGATATCCTTTGCAGTATTCGAAGGACTCAAAGTGTTCTGGGATTTTTCTGTACAGAGAAACACATGATGTTTTGAACACACACACACACACACACACACACACACACACATTATTGCAGAAAATGTGCTTTTTGTGCAGGAAATATATTAGCACAAAAAACAACCTGTTTTTCTGTTCAGAAAGGTCTTGAATACAGGGAAGATACATTGTAGAAATATCATCTTTGCATGTAAGGACAAAAGGCAACCCTTTTGTCTGTATTTCCTCTGGCTTGGTTTATGACATCTAATCCTCAG
>NC_056522.1:219860136-219901003 GCF_019175285.1 Sceloporus undulatus
CCCGGCTTCGGCCCCCCGGTTGTCTGAGGGACACCAACCCGGCCCCCGGCTCAAAAAGGTTGCCTACCCCTGCTCTAATACATGACATGATGAAAGTCCACAAATAAATAGTGGCTGTATTGCTCTCCTATAGGTAGAAAGCTGATGGAGAAGTGAAGAGTTGAGGTGGACAGAACTGTTTATCTCCAGTTCCTATGTTATTATTATTCTATTAATTTCATTTGTTCCTGCCTGAATCTCAAGATGGCTCACAACTTATCTAAAAACAATACCAGTTTAAAAAATAATCATCAATTACATACTGATTAAAAACTATACAAAAACTTCAGCACCACATACCATTAAAAGCCTATCCCTGCCAGTTTGTAAAAGCCTGATGGCATAACGTTATAACTTGCCCAATGGAAGGATCCTGACCTCCCTTGGGAAATGGTTCCAAAAGCATCAATTTCACATGCATTCATTAATTTCTGTCCCAACTCCACATTAAGTATTTACAATTTCTTTGTATTAAAATTTGCATGAAAATTTGTGTTGTAATGTAATAAGCATACATTGTCATAAAAATACACAAGTACACATATAAAGAGATGTACTGTACATTGTGAAATCGAGTGTGAAACTGAAAGACAAATTACATTCTAAACCACACAAAATTGTCCAGGAAGTGTGGATTTAGTCAGCTCTCTCTAAATTGCAAAGACCCTGAGTATTGTGGAGTCGAAGGCTTTCATGGCTGGCATCCTTCGTTTTTTGTGAGTTTTTCGGGGTATGTGGCCATGTTCTAGAAGAGTTTCTTCCTGATGTTTTGCCAGCTTCTGTGACTGGCATCTTCAGATGCTGGCATAATATCAGGAAGAAACCCTTCTAGAACATGTCCACACAGCCTGAAAAACCCACAACCCCCCCCCTCCCCGAGTATTGTTGGAAAAAACAAAAGGTTTCCTGCTGGGGTGACAGTGTGCTGGGGAATAAGAAGTCTTAGTTCTTGGAAGGACTGCAGTAATACCACCTCAGCCTAAAACTGATTCACTGGTGTCGGGGGGGGGGGGGGGGGGGTGTGTGAAGCAAATGGATGGCAAGGAGCAGCCTCAGCTCCTCTAGCCGCAATCAGCCAAGGACCACGGCGACCGCACAGTCCACTCTCAAAGCGGACTGCCACTGCAGTCCCAAGCAGACCACCAGGAATAGCAGATTAAATCCACTCTTTTTTTCCAGAGGCTTTGGGCCACCTTTGGCGGCCTCAGCGCAGTTTCCAGCTGTTTTGGGGGTCACCTGAGCACCATGCCCCTGTAGCAGCCACAAGTCATTTCTTTTGGCCCATATGTTTCAAGCCTTTTTCTCTACTTAATTCTGATATAGATCCAAAATACACTGCAGAAATCAACCAGTTTGAGACTACTTTAGCTGTCCTGCCTCAGTGATAGGGAACTGTGGGAACTGTAGTTTTGTGAGATCTTTAGCATCTATGTTAGAGAGCTCTTGAGCCACAATAAACTACAATTCCCAGGATTTTCTAGCACTGAGCCAGAGCAGTTAAAGCGGTCTCAAACTGGATTATTTCTGCAGTGTGTTTTTGACCATAGAGACTGACAGAATCATTTGTTCATCTTCTTTGACCTCCTGGTACCACTACATAAAGATGCAGACAGGAATACTACACACACAATAAAGGTCATTATCATTTTAAAGATAGGTAGTTCAGAACTCTGGTAAAATTTGGATGAGGAAAACTCTGAAATTATTCCTACTAATTTACAGCACAGACATTTGTATATCTGATCAATTCATCCTATTTGACTCACTAGATAACAGACCCCAAATCATGTAAACAACATGCAGGTGTAAGTATTCTGTATCTAGCAGAGAAGGTAGTACCAGCAACATACACATAATTTCTTCATTTTTGGATGTATATTTAATAGGTGGTGTAAATTTAAGCTATTTAAAATTTCTCATTCTATACTACTAATCAATGGCGCCCAAAAAGGGCGCTATGCCAGGGAACTGCAGCGGATAAACTGCACGATTCCCTGGCGCAGCAAAAAGAACCCACAAAATGTGGGTTCTTTTTGCGGTGCGGTTATGACGCCGTAAGGCGCCAATGGTGCACTTGCTGTGTCATAACTGTGCCGCGACGTGCGGACACTAAGCGTCCATGACGTCAAAATGGCGGCACCCATCTGTATAGGGCACTGCCATTTTGACATACCCAGTACGTCCTAGGGATGAGGCCTGATTGGACGCTGCGTCCTTGGCCAACCCCTTGTACTGAGGGCGTGGCAAAGGCCCGTGTAGAACGGGCCAATATTTCATCTTTAAATGGCAAATAAATGATGATATGAACTGAAAATAATTTCAGTGTACATACCAACTACAATTAAACTGGATTTTTGTTCATAAATTAAACCAATAGTGATGATGCATATCAAGAAATGTTAATGCAGTATTGAATGCTAGCTTTTATTTTAGCCTCTTCTATTTCCCAGTTGCCTTTCTGTCGTTACAAGCACTGTGTCTTTCTTGACACTGCTTATGCATAATGCAATTCCTAATTATCATCACTGATTTATTTCATTTTACTCAAGTACTAATATGAAGCACAAAATCAATCCTTCCTTATTCATTCTCAAAAAGCACTCAGACAAAAATCCTGAATAGACTTATGTGATGTTGGGCTCAATACACACAACCCCAAAAAGGGGAGGAGAAAGCAGATACATTAAACTTTCAACTTCCACATAACTGTGCTTCAGCTCCTCTTACCTGTGTGAACAGGCAGCTATCAGTTCCAGTTATTTAAAAAAAAATTGGGGGGGGGGGGGGGGACAGTTTCTAGAGAAGCAACCTTCCCAGACTTGAAGTTTCCTGTCAATCCCCACAACTGCAGAAGGGGTGGGATCATTTTCACCATCATCCACCCATTGCCATAAGTGGGGAGGAGGGGGTTCGGAATGGATCCGCCACATATACAAAGGGCCCACTGTAATAGCTTTTCCCATTTGAAATTACAGTGTCAGAAGAATGACAGTGGACAGGGTTGTGGGTTGCAGCCCACATTTCACTGACTAGCATAATCTGACAGATCTTTGAAAGCTTATTTTTAAAAAACTATAACTGCAGATATGCTGACTGGATGAATCTAGGAGTAACTTTTCCAATCTCTGTGCTCACCCAATGGGGTTAGTTGTGAAGCCAGTACCACAGTCTTGTTAAGATCCAATATGTTTTCTTATTGCATTATCTTTGTCTCAGTGTATGACTTATTAAATTTCAGGAGAAGGTAGGATCAATGAGAAGTAGCTGTCAAATTAATGCAGTGGGTGGAGAGGAGGAAGAGAGTCATTTGTATCTCTTCTGTTGAGTACTAAATGGCACCAGGCCATCCCTTTTGCAGTAAGTAGCCCACCCACATCATACAGCAAATTGTCACTAAGTATGCTAATTTAAGCCTCCACACTGTCATCAAAATGAATGTTATGCAAGGATATTATTGAACTTTAATTTCCAACTTTGAATAATTATCAACAGGAGCTTGAAGAAAAGGAAGTTGTGAGACAAGACTTCTAGGCACCAGTGATCTTCAAAATCCAGTCAGTGAGATATTTCCAGCCTTCTAATGGCCCTTATGCCATTTCTAATTGAAGTGTTTAGTTTCAGCTCCACTTCGCTCAGATATCATTTCTAGCAACTAGCCATATGGCAACATTTTGCAGTTATTCATCCTTCAGAACACTCACTCCTGCACTCTGATTCCAAATTTTGATGGCATGAAAACAGGAGGAAAATTTCCTTCAAGTTCATATCAACATCTTGCCAGATGGAACAACTGAATGAAAAAGTGGTTCTTTTTAATCATTTTTTGGGGAAAACTTAAAAATAAGAAATTGGTGAAAACAGAGCACTAGCAATATCACAAACAATCAATATTATACTTGTGAGATGGATTCTGCAGCTTTTCCCTGGCAGCTAAAGAGGAGAATAAGAACAGAAGTCCACAGCAGCACCTGAAAGCATTGACAATTTTGTTGCACAGTTCTCTTGTTTTCCAGATTGGCAATAGATGTGACGCCAGTATCACAAGCACAGTTGGTGGGAACAGAAGAGAGGCCCTTCTCAGTGGCTGCCTCTAGACTCTGGAACTCCCTTCTAGACTGGTCCCCTCCTTGTTAACTTTCTGTTGGCAGGCAATTTTTTTTTTATATTTCAATAGGCCTTTAATACAAAAAGTTTTTAAAGAACAGGGTAAGGGATGCTGTATTGACTTACACTCAACTGTCTTAAATAGTATTTAACTTTTTAACTGTTTTTTAGTAAGTATAGTTCTGATCTTGTTCTAAGACTGTAATTATTTTAATTCCATTGTAATGTTCAGTTTTTGTATGTTTTTAGTTTTATGGTTCTTTTCAAATTGTATGCTGCCTTAAATCCCAAATTTTGGGAGAAACACAGGATGATGATGATGATGTGTCAGAACTATCACTACCTTTTCTCATCTTATTGCCTATTCTTCCTTTTGTTTTATCTGATTAAGTAGATTCATCTGTGCTACATTATATTATAACATAATATATTATGTTGTGTTACACCTTTTCTTGTGTCCATGTGGAATTACTACTTAATATGCCCAAGAGAGAGCTAGCATGGCATAGTGGTTTATGTTGGACTATGATGGTGAAGACCAGGGTTCAATACCCTACTTGGCCATGTTTATCCTCTGGGTGACCTTTGGCAAGTCACACTTCCTCAGACTCACGGAAAGGCAATGGCAAACCCCCTTCCGAAGAAATTTGCCAAGAAAATCCCTTAACAGATTTGCCTTACAGTAACTGTAAGTCAGAAATGACTTAAAGGCACACAACAACAAAATGCTTATGATACAAAATGTTTAGTTTTTTAAGGTGCCACAGAAGCATACACATCTACAGTAAATGAATACTATGGAGTGCTACTACATTATGCAAAGCCATTTGTGCAAAATCAGGAAAACTAGAGTTACTGACTTAAAATCTCAGTGTTTTATTTGCCTTGTGCCTAAAAACAAATTTCTCAGTTGCATTAAGGCTTAGGATATGAATGTGGCATTGATGAGAACACTTAGAATCCTATTACTGTTTAAAATAATCTGCTTGCCACTTCAACAGATCACTGCATCCACGATTAATAGCAGGTTTGCCCCAGTATTTCATAGAGCTGGAAGGAATTCTGATTTTGTCCTTTGGCATATTAGCTACACCCCTCCAAACTTGGCATTATCTGCAAATCTGATGGGCATTCCTTCTATGCCATTATTGAAATCATTTATAAAGTTGTTGGAACAGCACCAATGCCAGAACAGAGTCCTGAGCTACCATACCCCTCACCTCTTTTCAAGATGAGGAGGAGTCATTGTGAAGAATTCACATAAGTAGAAATATGTAATCCAAAAAACAGAAAGATGACCAAAGCAGTAAAATAAAATGTCTAAAATTCTGTCAGTTATCTCATAAACCTGCACATAGTTTTGCAACAGATTATTTTAATTTAATTATACTTACTTTACTGGTATTAAAATAAACAGAATAAAAAGGCCTGAATCAAACACAGATGTTCTAGAGCTATGCCATCTTGCCATTGTAATTATGGTGATGTTAGAAACAGTTTCTTTGCCTCTCCTCATTTTTTAATATTATCTTCATTTTTTAATATTCCTCCTAGATTCAATTAATTAAAAAGTTTTATTTCTTAAACAAGTTCTACCCATTCTTGTTCCTATGACATGTAAAATTTGTATTAATTTCATTCACACTGACAATGTTAAGAGGTGGGGGAAGAAACATGTTTCTTTTCTTCAGTTGAAGAAATGAGTAACTGACATATTGGGTTAACAAATGCCACCCAGAATGAATGCTGGCATTTTGAGTGCAATACATCAAGCACAAACCCATACAGGATATAAGATAACAGAACTGGATTTTCTCATGTATTTTTTGTTTTTGTTTTTTGCACATCACCATCATTGAACAATCCAAGTAAGAAGAGTCACAAGAAGAGTGAAATGTAGACTTAAAAAAGGCCACAAACATTTTCTAAGCTGAAAGAATGTGAAGAAGGTAGCAGATCAAGAAATGTAAAAGAGTGAACTAGGAAACAAAGAACCTCCACTTCATCATGAGAAAGTGCAACTTATTAGGAAATATAATGATGCTAGGGTAGATAGAAGGCAGTAGAAAGAGAGGAACACTGCGTGCCACATGGATAGACTTAATCAGGGAGGCCGCGGGCACAGACCTGAACCACCAGGACCTGAACAAAAAAGATGAGAACAGGGTTGAGTCTCCCTTATCCTGAATTCAGATATATTCCAAAATCCAAAACCTTTTTCACGGGTGGTTGAGATAGTGACACTTTTGCTTTCTGATGGTTCAGTGTACACAAACTTTATTTCATGCACAAAATGGTTTAAATGATGTATAAAATTAACTTCGAGCTCTCTGTACACAGTATATATGAAACATTTATGTGTTTTGTGTTTACAGTTGGGTCTTATCTCCAAGGCAACTCATTATGTATATATATGCAAATAAAGGTATTCCAAAATCCAAAATCCAAACATCTCTGTCCCAAGCATTTTGGATAAGGGAGACTCAACATGTACTTATCTTTTGTTGACAAAACTCCCAGAGTATAAAGAAGTCAAAATAATATCAAGTGCATCAAAACCACCAAAAACCACCAAAAGAGAAGCCCAGAGAAATTCAGCATTGCAAACTCATTAGAAGCTATCAATAAAAAACAGTCTTCAGTGTTATGTTGGTATGGCACGGTGATGTGGACGAAAGTAGGTATCTGGGTTCAGTGGCATCACTAAGGAGTGTGGGGGATGCAGGCGCATTGGGTGACACCCCAGAAGGAAGCGTCACCTGGGGGGATATACCCAGAGGGACTGGCATGACTACTGGGCAAGCAAGAAAGGGCACGTTCCCACTAGCTCAGCAGCCCAAACGGTCCTAGATCCTAAATGGTCCCTAGGAGTGCTGCCCTCTCAGTAGCAGCTGCTGATGGGGGCAGGGGGCAAAGGAACCTTCAAGAGGAGCCACAGAGGACTCCAAGAGCCTTGGGGTGGGTGGAGGTGCCTTCGGAGGCACACACACACACATTGCGTGTCACCAGCCAGAGCAATGCCACTGTCTGTGTTCTGATGTTATTCAGGGCAATGAAAGCAAATATTGCTACTTTTAACTATGCTCAGAAATTTCCTGGAAGCAGCCACCAGTCTCAAAAAGGAAGACTAACCATGGCCACAAAGGCACTATCTTTTCAGGCTGCTGTGGAGCACTATGTGCCATACATGCCATATGAACAATATTACAAGGCTTTCAATGAGCAACTCTCCTCCAGCCTGTGAACATGATCCTGTAGGAACACAACTCTGTCCAAATTGGATTGAAAACCACCAATTCAAAGCAGATCTCACTACAATTGCCCTATGCCATCATCTTGTTTGTCACAACACATATTATGTTCCTCTACAAGCTACTGCTACTTTTTGAATTAAACTAATTATTGCAGTTGTATGTATTAAAAGGTGACACTAGTCAGTGCAAAAATCAATACACCCACATTCTCAAAACAAAACAATTAACTTTCAGTGTAGTGCCACAGTCATCTTATGCTGCATAACCACAAAAATTGTTTTTCTCCCAGGGAAAGAAGTTGTAACTTGGTCAGTAAAGGTCCATTGCAAGCTTGGCAAATTTTATGCAGAAAAAAAAGAAAGAATCACATTTGCATGCACAGAGTCTGTCTTTAAAAACAGCAAAGAATGATACTGCACATAAACAGAGAAATCAGACAAAAGGGGTGTATCACCAAAAAAGCATACAAAGGAGGATAAAATATATATGTATACATTTAGAAATAATTGTGATAATTAAACAGCATTGTGTTATAGTGTGGAAAACTGACCACACGATTTGTGTGCCTGCTCACTCTGTTCCCTGCTCTCCAACTGGGCAGCTCTTCTTCATTCTTATGGTTCTTTATCTTTTAACTAAACTTGGGGTGCATCTACACTGACAGGAAAATCCAGTTTGCCTTTGGGTTATCCCAATATGAAGTGACCACAGACTTGTCTACACACACCAAGGTATGTTATTGGACACTCTGGTCCAATAAATCACGGTATACATGGCCACATGGCTGTGGCTGATCAGGGTATTTTTTTCTCTCTGCCTCTCATGCATGTGAATGTAGACATTTCTGAACTCTTCCCCCTATCCTCACACCAACGTCACTATGAACTGCAGAGTCACTATCAACACACACACACAATACAAATATCCTTATTTTCTGCTCAAAATCAGGATAAATCCACACTTTTTCTCTCCAGATTAAAGCCCTGGACAGCTCACTATGTAAACCAGGTGAGACCATTTTATTTGGCCTATGCAGACATGCCCTTAGTCTAGACAGTCTTGTAAACAGAGAATGCATGTAAACAGAGAACTGTTCTCTAGGACAAGGGTGTACAAGGAGTATCCTCTGGGCACATATGGCCCCTGAAGGCCCTTCCAATTTTTCAACATTTTTTTTACCCCAAACCCAGCCAAAGCAACTAAAACTGGCCATAAATTACTTCCCCCACCGCCCAAAACCCCCCCCCCCCCCCCCCCAAAAGACAGAAGATGCCTAAAATTCAGCCAGAATAGCAGCCAGAAGTGAAACATCACTTTTATTACACAAAACATGATGGTATGTCACACTGAGACAGTGTGACGTCCGAACTTGGCCCCTGCTCCTATGCAGTTGCCCAGCCACAGTCTAGGAGGATAGATATCCTAAATAAAAGTGTATATTACATGGCTGGAAGCACAGATTTGTTTCCTTCAGTTATATGTTACAACTTTCTCACTTCAGAAATCAAAGTTAATACCTTACCCTACAGCATTTGATACCACAAGACAGTCTAAAGACCTTTGCAGCTGAAGAATGCTAGTGAATTCTGCTCTTACTTTGGCAAATAAAAGCAAAATTATAGCAACTACTCAAAGCAAATTGCAAATTTAATAGCATGCTTTTCCATTGTTTCTGTCTAACCAACAACAGCAATGCATGGTATCTATAAAAATAAAATGGGACATTATTTATACTTAAGAGGGCCCTACAGAGTATAGGTTAGCTTTTGACCACCTGTTAGCATATTTTATAAAGTGTACAGATTGGACCTCTTGGAAACAAAAAAAATGCAATTATTTCAAGGCCTATTTTCCTTATACAATAAAAATGCAATACAGTAGACTAGTAGTGTTTTCAGGAAAGAATTTGGCCAGCTGCAAAGCCCTATTCTATTAAACCCAATATCTTACCTAAAAATCATCATCTCCAGTTCTATATTAAAAAAGGGAGAGGAGGGACATTACAGGATCCAAGTATTGCACAAGCTATGTTTGTTTCAACATTTATTAGTATGCTAGTAATTAGTGTTCTCTCAGCAGAGCAAAACAAAAACGCTCCACACAAAAATTCAGCATATTGGCTTTTTTTTAGGCTTCCTTGGAACAATCATATTTAGAAATAATGGAATCTTGTGTTGAAATGTACTATATTCACAGGAGCTCAAGCAGAGCACCTCTTATTGCTGCTGGCATTACCCGCGAAGACAGAGACGGAATACAAACTCCACATCAAATTTGGCAGGGAATAACAGGGAAACTAGTCAGCCTTCTGTGCAAACTGCAGAGTTGTCTGACCAAGTAAGAATGTGGTGGGCTTAATTAGAGTAGCATGCCCTCCCAGGGAGAGAGCCTTGCTGTGTAGCAGGACTGCTGAGCTGAATAATAATAAAATAATAGAAAAACTTGAATAGGTAACCAATGGGATATGTAAGAAATTGGTTCCTGTGGGAAGAGGAAAAAAATGCAACTCATTACATAACCTGAACAAATGTTAACCCCTGCATGACTTCTTTCTAAAAAAAAAATGAGGGAGGGGCAAGGATTTTTTAAAGGAGGGGGTTAATGATTTTGCAGCCTCATTTGTTTTCTCTGCATCGTTCTTGAAGCTTCTCAGTTAGAAAGACAGAAACTGCATTTCAAGCAAGTCATAAGTATGCACAAATATTGACAGCCATTAAAGCTGGGGTTTTAGTTTTGGGAAATCTTAATTCTCATGTTTTCAAGAAGAGTAATTCTGGATGTAATGCAACCAGAAATAAGAAAACAAAGCCATACAGGCATAGCCCAGTAAGAAATCCTCCAACAAACAAATTTCTTTTTATAATCTTTTTATGCCTCCCCAGTCTCCTTTTCCCTCATTCTCTATCTTGTTGGAAGGCTTTTAACAGTATTGACATTGGGAGTATGGTGGAGCAAGGCAGGAGAAACACATGGGGGTGGGGGTCAGGTTGGGATATTTGAGTCTCTTGGTATTCAGGCTCAACCTCCATAGTGAGAGAATATGTGGAAGAACACCAAAAAGTAATACTGGGATTTAAGAAGCTTCTTCTACTGCTAGCAACTAATGCTAGAAGGTGCAACTGATGGGGGAGTTTATTGCATTGGCTTTGCTCCTGCCACAGATACAGGAAGTAACTTTAAAAAACTGAGTCTTATCTCATTTCCCCATCGCTGTGGAGTACACAGTCTGTTTGCCACCTGGACTTCTCTGGGCTCCTCCCACATGTTTTAAAGAACAGGATTTTCCCATTCTTGAAAAGATGCGGCAGAAGCCTGGGTTGCAAATGGGCTGCACTCCCCAGCGACAGGGAAATGCGATAAGATTCACTTGCTTAAAGTTACATCCCATGTCTATCGTGGGAGCAAAGCCAATGAGATAAACTCCAAGATCAAACAATGTTTTCAATGGCACTCGAAATCTTTTTACATCACACAATTGTAGAACCATGGTTCTGTTTTAACTGCCATGGCAACATCCTATGGGATCCTGACATTTGCAGTTTAAAGGGGGGCCCTATGAGGAGCAACTTAGGGAGCTGAATATGTTTAGCCTGGAGAAGCCAAGGTTAAGAGGTGACATGTTTAAATATCTGAAAGGATGTCATACTGAAGATGGAACAATTTTCTTTTCTACTGCTCCAAAGAATAGGATATGGAGCAATGGATACAAACTACAGGAAAGGGAATTCTTCCTCAGTGTTTGGAAAAATTTCCTGACAGTAAGAGCTATTTGGCAGTGTGGTGGTTTGAAGGTTTTTAAGCAGCGGCTGGATGGCCATCTGTTCAGGGTGCTTTGATTGTGATTTCCTGCATGGCAAAGGATTTGACTGGATGACCTTTGAGATCCCTTCTAACTATGATTCTATCATTCAGAATTAGCCAGATAGCTCTTGTGCAGTGGCTCTCAACCTCTGTGAGAGAAATGGATTTGAATCAAACACATAAGATTTAATAAGAGTTAGAAACACATGAATAGAAATCATGTTAGACTATATAAACGTAAGCTATAATTAAATTACATATCTATATGTAATATGAAACTACATATATACATGTATATTATTATAATCAATATATCTATTCTAATAGGATTGAGTAAAGGTCAGCTGAGGCCCTTTAACTGAAAGGGAATTTTTAAAAAATATATAAGTTATTAAAAGAAAGAGTTTTTAGATAAGCTTTTTATAACATTGTTATTTATTAAATATTAAATATATAGTTTTATAAGAATAAAGGGGGTTATATGTTTGATAATAAATAAGATACACTTATAAAATATGCTGGACTTAGTTATTTTAAATAGTATTTTTTGTCTCTGTTAAGATTATCAAAATGGCAAAGTGTTCTATTTAATAAATAAACAAACAAATAAATAAGACTGCACCTGGAAGTCAAGGACAACTTAGCAAAGAAGGAGGCAAAACAGTTTTTGGAGCCAACTGATAAGAGAGCTCCATCCTCATTAAATGTCAAGAACACTATTTTTTTGGTGGGGTTACTAAAAGTCAAGAGATATCCCCTTTTGACCATGCGTAATGGGGAGTGATGAATATTAGAACACACCTATGAATCTATAATGACTAATTTAAATGGTCATGAGATGTATGATGAGATATGTTATGGGTGGAGTTTTTACATACATGAAAAGGTGGTCTTAAAATTGATCACATGTCTAGATCTGGCCAATAAAAAAATGAGATAGAAATATTGTAACAGAAAATGTCTTATAAATACTGTGTAAAACCTCAGACAGTGTGCCTCTTGCCTGAGACACCCCTTCTTGCAAGATTGAAATTAATAAATTGGAAATTTCTGCTTCACTTGTTTTGTCCTGATTAATTTGTTTTGGTATTTTGGTACTTAGAAAAAATCTGTATCTCACACTCTGGTCCTCCAAGTGTGTTGCACTTTAACTCTCAGAATCTCTGGCCTTTAGCCATGTTGACTTGGGTTTCTAAGAGTTGAAGTCAAAAACATCTGACAAACCAAAACCTTAGAACTAATGCTCTTGTGCCTCCAACCAAACTACATACTCGAGGATCCCATAGGTTATAGTGATGGCAATTACAGTGGAATCATAGAACTATGTTAAAGGTCCCCAGCCAGTGGGACTGACGATACTAAAAATATATCCATACAGTTGAAGACTCTGTTCCCTCCTGTCTCGGTTGATATTTGATGGAAGGAAAACTTAAGATCTGGCTCTGGAAGTCAAACTCCATTCCCACTTGGTTCATACATTCAGTCCCAAATTACAGGAACAATGTGCATGTGAACATGGCTGTACCATACTTTGTTTTCAAGAGGGGAGGGCTATGACTATACTTCAAATAGTCAAGGGCCACTCATAACTGAAATAGTCAGTGTTTAATTGAAATCAATATTGTTATTCTTTATAATTAATTCACACTTCACATATTTTTTATTTGCTTACTTAAACCATGTTGATATTGCTAAAATGGAGGAGTAAGCTATGTTCTCAAAACTGATTAGGAAAATTTTAAATAAATATCTCTATATCTAAAAAATATGTGCAAGTTTAAGAAATTATATTAAAAAGTCCCCTTTCTTAGAATTTCTAAAAAAGTGTGTTCACTGAAGTTTTGAAATGTGTGCTAGAATCCTCTATTATGGTCTATATTATATAACTTTATGTATATTTAGCTGCATACTAGATATACTAAGAAACACTGTTAGTGAATGTCAAAGATGCATAACAGGACATCAAGCTTTAATGATATGCATCAGTACTCCCTAAGTGGTGTTCCAATGCACAGTGGGACCAATGTCCATCTGTCACATTGTGCATCAGTCACTTTGCCCCCTATGTAATAACATAACAGCAGCTCCTTAGTGGATACTGATGTAATAGAACTACCCTATTCAAATTTACTCAGGCTTAAGTCCTTGAAAGGATTATGGCCATGTTTTTAAAAAGTCTGTTTTGAATGTGTGAATTAGTCAACAGTTTAGCAGCTTAACAGTTTATTTGCCCTGTCCACAATGTATTATGAAAAATAAACATGCATGCTTACTGTGTATTAGGAGCTTTAACGTTTTGTGACTGAGAAATTAAATGATTTCAGTTCTGCAAAGAATATTTGCAACTAACAGATACTCATCTGAGAGATGGTGACTAGCAAACTTCATTCATCATTCATGTCATGCCAGCCTAAAATACATTATGCCATTAATGCAAATGTATTAAACTGTGGTTCCAATTATAAGATAGATGAGTAAGTAAAAGAGTAAGAGTGAATACATGGGCCTAAAATCTGCATACTTTTACAGGCTTTGGAGGGGGGGAGGTGCTGTCCAATCATCCCCAAGAAGATCTGTACAGTATTTAAAATTTTACCCTGTACACATCATTCATTTCTTTTGATTAACTTGGATTTCCTCCCTTCATTTCATTGCCTGAATGAAGCTGCTGACATTGAGCTATTTAGACTCAATATTAATTGCATTAATTACTTATAGGATTTCCAGTTCAGGATCATCCCAGTCTCCGAGGCTTGGGATGGCTACTGGCAATATTGTTAAGCTATAATAAGAATTATTATTATTATTATTATTATTATTATTATTATTATTATTATTATCCCACCCCTCCACACAACACAATCGGGGCAGCTTACAACATTAAAAGTACATTCCGTAACATAACCCCAAACCCACCCTCCTTAAAATACAATTAAACCATTTATAATTTAAAACATACCTAAAACTATAACAATAATAACAAATAAACAGTGACTGTAGGCAAATCAGGGGTCAATGAATTAAGTTTTCTTTTGGTGGCCGGGCACCTATTCAGGAAAGGCCTGCTGGAAGAGATCCATCTTAACAGTTTTCTTAAGTATGGTGGATCTCTGTGCATTAAGCACAGTAGCTCACAGCTTGTCATTCAAACACACACAAAGAGAACTTGTTTTCCTGTTTGGAAATTAAGACAGAAATCTTAGTTAAAGGGGCTGTTCCCAGAGCAATGTGAAATGAGGGCATTATTTGTTCTTGTTAACTTAGGAAGAAAGGATAGGAAATATTTCATTTAGCCTATTTGCTTCTAGGCAGAAGGTGCATGCAAGATTGAGCCCTGCTGTTGCAGTGACTGGAAGGAACAGAGAAAGCTAATTTAAGGATGCAACAGGCCAAATTAAGCAGTTTCCACCCACTTTGAAAGTAAGGCATTTAGATGACACATACCTCCAAAGTGGGCTGAAACCGGATTGAAGCCATGCTGTGGGGTTAAAACCATAGCAAAAAGAAGACACTACAGTCCAACTCAAGGCAGAAAATGTGCATCTTCAACCCTGCATATTAATGCCCCAATGCAAGAGCAGTTCTGAAGGAGTGATACATTCTACCCCTAACCCCAAAGCTGTATATAAACACACCAGTGCAAGTGTGCATTAAAATAAGATGGAGCTGGGTCTTCCAAGTGGTCAGGGCAGCAACACAAAAAAGTGAAAGTGTACCTCCAATGGATATAAGTGCAACATATACAACCCAGACAGTCCAAGAGATGAAGGGGAAATGAAGAGGGCATAATTGGGGGGCATAATTGTGCTTTGCCAGTGATTTACTGGGCACACTGATGCTCCAATACCTTGCACCAGTGGAGGGTTGCAGGTGCAACTGTGTGGCTGATCAAAGGGGTAGTCATCCAATGGGATGGCATCTAGGCAGCAGGCAATCACCAGCAGTGTGTTTGTGCAATGGTGCGCATGCATGGTGGGGAGGTGACAAAAAAAATTACCCAGCAGCATAATGTGGTCAGACCATGTGCATTCGGAGTGGCGAGTGCAGACAGTGGGCTTTTAAGTCACTTCCAAAAATGCAGGTTCGAGCCACTTCTTTCCTGCCCATTTGTTCTGAGCCTAAATACATAGAGCCCACAGAGAGTCTTTACAATAACAAATCAATTAATCCTAGCAAACTACAGCAAGCTGGAGAGTTGCACCCAGCCCTTTCCTCTTACCCAGAGCTGAATAGTCTTAAACTGGATAATTTACACCCTCATCTCCTACCTGGAGATGACTCATGAAAACTGGAGACTCAGAGCCAGACCCTGACATTTGACAACCCTACCTATCTAATTATCTAATTAAGGATGCCGTGGTTTAGTGGTTAAGATGCCAGTTCTGATGATCGGAAGATCAGAAGGTTGGCAGTTCAAGGCCCAAGCGCTGCATGATGGAGTGAGCTCCTGTCATTAGTCCCAGCTTCTGCCAACCTACCAGTTCAAAAGCATGTAAATGCAAGTGGATAGAGAGGTACCACTTTGGTGGGAAGATAATAGCAGTCGGTGCAGTCATGCTGGCCACAGGACCACCAGAGCAGTCCTCGGACAACGCTGGCTATTCGGCTTAGAATAATAATAATAATAATAATAATAATAATAATATGGTTTACTTATATTCTGCCTTTTCCCAGAAGAATCAAGGTGGATTATAACAGAAATGATAATACTAAAACAATTAATATTACAACATAGAATAAAAATACAAAATATAAGCAATAGTCACATTATACTGTCCCCATACAACCCCCAACATTACATAATAATAAAACACAGTAACAGTTACAATAGTTAAACCATTAAAACAATTTAAACAATCAAATGAAATAGGACAGCTAAGGGCAGACGTGGTTATCCTTCTTTATCATCCTCCTCTCACCTGATCACTGCCTAAATGACGTATCTCCCCTCTGAGTCCCACATAAAATAAGGGAGAAAGCAGCCTCCTGACTCCTCTGTCACCACTTGAATCTGACCCAGGTGGAAGAAGGCTCAACATGGAGAGAAGGGCAGGCTCAGCAACCTTGGAGCTAGCAGCCAGGTGTTAAAGGCTCCTTTGCGCCCTCTCAGCTGTGCTGGAGAGTTGTAGACCAGCAAGGCAGCTTTTAAAGGCTCCTCTGCACCCACTCAACTGTGCTGGTGAGTTGTAGACCAGCAAGACAGCTTTTAAAGGCTCCTCTGCACCCACTCAACTGTGCTGGTGAGTTGTAGACCAGCAAGGCAGCTTTTAAAGGCTCCTCTGTGCCTACTCAGCTGAAACGGAGATGAGCACTGCCCTCTACAGTTGGTTACAACTAGACATTCATGTCAAGGGACTACCTTTACCTTTTACTTATCTAATTACTTGTTATTTGCTTAATTTTTCTGAGATGCAATCAGGGCACATAGGCAAAATATGGAAGCACACAGTGGAGTCTTTCATGATATCAGATTCTATAGAATTCTATGTATGTGGATGTCATGACCATATGGTCACAGAATTACACAGCTCATAAATCATGTGAAACACCTTAATATAGCAAGGATGAGCAATATATACACATCCTTCATTAGAAAATATCTACAGCTCTTCAAAGAAATAAAGATGTTGCTGAATCAAGATTCTGTCATTGACCTTACCTTCTTACACACGTGTTTCTAGTTTCAAAGCTACCTAATGCATGTGCTCTTTACATACAGCTAGGCTATACTCTCCATTTTTAGAGGGTAAGTATCCTACAACAGGCCTCAAGTCTGGTGCCCTCCAAGCATAGGATGGCCATTCATACTGTTTCAAAAAAAGAAGAAATTCACTACCAAAAAAGGGAACAGAAAAAGACGGGGATCTGCATAAAATTTGCACATACATAGATGTGAAATTTGAAATAATTGCTATAATTTAAAAACACTTCTACATAGGATGGGGCAGGTGACCAGTGTGCCTGCCAAGTCTGTTCTCCAGGTGTTAAGTGTTGGTGCACCATCTCCATGCTCCTATTATTTCTCCATAAGGTTCTTTATCTTTAAAGTAGACTTGCCCTTCAAACTGAAGATGTACCAGAGAGGACTATTTTCAGTAAATCTAGGTACAGAGCCACTCTTTCAGAAAGAATCCCAATCTCCCTGCCCTGTAATTATTTATAAACAAAATGGGGCCACTGTTATGTTTTGATAGTAAAACAACTGTTTTCTTGGGAGAATACTTCAAGATGTGAAACTCATCCACAGAAGTATGTTATATTTCTTTTCAAACACGAATCCCATGGCTGACCCTCTGGTTAGCTGATTCGGTACTTTGCTTTAATAAATCTCTTACTGTTTACAACAGGGCATATTGTTTTAGTGTCATGTGGTTACTTTTCCAAGAGTTGCTTTGTTCTGTTGCTCTTCTGGTCCTGCTGACAAGTGATGATATCTTTTGAGAGCACAGCATCGCAGCTTGAAAATCAAAGCTGACATATTTGAAATTCATGGCACACTTACAAAAGGAAACAAGGGAGAAAACAGAGATGAAAAGTTTGAGTCCTAAGAAAGAAATAGCTAGACAGATGCCACTAGAAGAAGAAAAAGAGTAAGGGGGATATATTTGGTCAGGACAAAATGTGGGATTAGATTTTCCTTTTTAGTGAATATAAAAAATCAAGCATTTCCTTAGAAAACACATTAATAGAAACAAAATGATTGGAGGATGACTGGGAAACATAGGACCAGAACAGATGAACCAAACAAAGCAGTTCCAGACACTTCAGGGGTGTGGCGTTTACATGACATACACCCTCAAAGCAGCCTGAAGCTGCTCCAACACTGTGCCCCAATCCTTTGGACCAGTGCAAAAAAGAGCCAGGATAATCCAACTCTTGGTGGTGCAGGCTGGGGCCAGTGGCAGCAACCTGCTTTTGGAGCGTGGTCACCACAGCCTTGGGTGGTGATCATCCTAGCTGTCTGTCTCAGGCCAAAGTGAATGAACTGATGATGACTGGGAAAACATGGCATCTTGAAACAAGCAGCCAACACAGGTGGATAATTATCCAACAATAGCAAATGTGGCCATAAAAGTATATGCCTTAGTTACATCATATCTGTATTATTATTATAATACAGTGGTCCTTCCATGTTCACTTGGGTTAGGGGTGCAGAATCCCTACGAAAGTGGGGAAACCACAAACAAACAAAAAAATTTTTAACCTGAGGGAATTTCTAGGTCCTCCAGCACAAGTCGGTGGTCAACAAGTGGTGGCAACTGGCCACGGAATTGTGCTGGAAGGGCTAAAAATACCTAGAGAAATGTTCTCTCTGGGAATCCCCAAGTCCTCCAGCATGACATCTGGTGGACAGTGACCACAGGGTTGTGCTGGAGGACCTACAGATTCCTAGAGAGAACATATTAACTAAGTCCAGAAAGATGGCTAGCAACAAGGTTAAATCATAAAACTACCATAAAATGACACAATATAACAATAACATGATAGTATAGCAATATAACAGTCAGCAATACTGTAATGCCTTCCCAGTGATACACCCCGGCAAGAGAGAGGAATGCCATATTAACAGCTATAAAACCAAGTGCAACTTCAAAATAATTGTGTTTCAATACACAGAAGATATAAAACAAATGAGAAGTTGGTGGGGAGATAGGTAAGAAGGATGTAGTTAATATTTACGGTACATTAAACTGTAGCAGACACTCTTACAGCTGTAAAGTCCTAAATTTTCATGCCGCTTCGAAACCTAAAACTTCCTATTATCTCTATTATATTTACTAGCAGAATCATTTTAATACGGTTTCAAGAGACCTAAACCTAATTCTCTTCACCAACATTAATCAGCAATAAGCAAGTCTCTTTTGATAGGAATAAAAAGGAACAAAAATTTAAATTTAAAATTCACGAACTGTTTGTGGTGGAGTGCTTCTCTCAAGAGGCACTAAATCATGGCATAAATTTTGCACAAGTTAAACAGAATATATTATCAAAGTATCAGCATGGCAAAGTTTTCAGCTGGGATCTCATCTTTTAAAACATTTAATCTAGGAGTTGTATCAAAATTTTCATTTTTTGATAAGACACAACCTAAAAAAGGTTTTGTAACAATCTAGCAAAATATTTATCACTCAAATATGACTATAGAAGTAAATTTATAAATTTGCAGCAACATTTATTATTTCAATTTAAACTATGCACAGCTAGAATATAGGATATTATAAAATGTCCTAAATAAAGTTACCTTCTCTATGTATTGTTCCCTATAAAAAGTGGCATTGTTACAGGGCACAACTCTGAGGCTCAGCAGTCTGGGTGAGTTACCAAATGACTGCCAAGCCCCAAAGAACATCCCTTGATGGCCTGCAAAGGAAAACTGATTTTTCAAACTGCCTGAAAATAGGAATTTGTGGATTGCAGCTAGCAAGTCAAGGCTACAACCACATCATTTTGAATTAGTATATTTACTCAAGTCTATTGAGTAGCAGCAAGCTGAACTAATCAGACTGTGCTATGAGAGAAAGACAGCCAATGATGGTGCCAGTGCAGTAAATGTTACCTCCTCACAACTCCTCTGCTCGCACTGAGTATACAGCCTTTCAAAGGAATGCCTGGTTGTTTGGCTTATTGATACAGTACTCACATGATTTGTGAGGATATACTTTAATTTAAAATGGCAACTGACCAGCTGCTCACCACCACAATTTCCTTTACAATGAAAGAATGCTAGGCAAGGAACTATTCTTAGACTGCATCTATACTGCAAAATTAATGTACGGTAGTCTGACACCACATTAACTGCCATGGCTCAGTGCTATGCAATTTGGGATTTTGTAGTTTTGTGAAATACTTAGTCTTGACAGAAAGCTCTGGTGCCACAACAAACTACAGATACCAGGATTCCAAAGGATGGAGCCACAATAGTTAAAGCAGTGTCATGCTGCATTAATTCTGAAGTATGGCAGCAGCCCTAGTCAATAGGGAGGAAGAGTAAAGCTACTGTCACCACTGCTGCTGTCACCACTGCCCAACCAGATTAAAATAAATCAGAGCATGTACGCTTATAGGAAATGGAGAGGAACTCTGTACTCCCAAAAGCACTTGGCATTGTCAACGGTGGCTGTGCTTCAAAAATAAGTTTTATCACAACCCTAAGGAAGCAGATGAGTGTTACTTGTCTGCATACTAAAGGTAGACAACAAGTACTAGAAAAAAGCATTCTGGCAAAAGGTATTATTTAATGTCTTTTAAAGGATAAAGTGGACTAACACAGAACATTATGAATTCAATAAACAGGATTTTTTCAAGGTGAAGAGCAGAAGTAGCTGACTTCTTAGGATGCAGCTGTAAATATATGTACATACATGGGTATACATTCGCACACACATTCACAGGTCAGGCTGGTTCATCTTGTAGCAGCAACACTGGATTTATTTGTTAACCATTACAAAATCATCACAAGTAGCCAACACACATTTTTAAGATTTTCACAAATAACTTCATTACGAGGTTCAAAAGCTCTTATTCATGAACTTCTCCTGATCCCCTTTGATTTTAATTTCACGTCAAATATATCAATACTTTCTGCTTTAGATACCTAAATGCTCCAATTGCCTTGTCTAGGTGCTATTATTTTTTTAATCTAATAACCCTTGTGATTAGTGAAATCTTTGGTATACAGTTGGCCCTCCGTTTTCATGGGGGATCCGTTCCACCTGCCCTCCCCTTAGGAAAACGGAGATTTGCCTATATTCAAGCCCCATAGGCTTGAATGAGGCGCATGCCTGTGATGGCACACCACATTGAAAATAACAGAGGGCACCCTCTCTGAATATTCAAGACTGTGAACTTCAAGTCCATGAGGAAGGAGATGCGACTATATATGTAGGAATTAAACACGTATATGAATACAGCTGTTAGGAAAAAAGCATGCTGATTGTTTATAGATTATACATATGTCTTTCTGTGAGTATCATTTTAGAAGAGACATTCTTTTCCATGTGAGAAAAGTAGAGGAATGTTTTATGAAGGTAATATCTAAAACCTTTAGAGGGTTTTAAAAAAAACAGCCTTAATTGCTCATGTATAACAACAGAATGAAGGTATCTTACAAGATTCATTTTAAAAAAATAGAGAGCTTAAAAAGGTCACTATTAAATGGTCACTATTAGAACTATTTTTTCTACAAGTTATTAAAACCTCTTCCTCAAGACATCAGTCAAGATTCAAATAAAACCTGTTCTTGTGAATGTAGTCCCATAATACCATGGAATACCCCAGAAAATGGAGAGTGACCCAGCATTGCTTCTCAGCGTTAGAGGGTGTACCAACTGGCATCTTTGGACAGCCTGAGGGTGGAGTAAGAGCATGGCATCCACATGATGCATACCGATTCCACCCCCAGGCTGGCGTGATGCTGCGTGCTGCACCACATGACAGGCAGCATCACGGCGCTCATTTGACGCTGTGTCTACATGATGCAGTGCTCAAGGAGCTCTGAAAAGCCTTGGCACCATCAGCTATGGCGCTCTTTTCCACGGGACAGAAAGGAGCTGCTTTTTGTGGTTCCTTTTTGCAGGATGGAAAGGTGAGATCGGGGCTGCAGCATGCAGTTGCCATAGCCCTGATCTGGCTCTAAAAGGGCTGGTCTGGACAGCCCCTTAGTATCTAAGTCTGTCTCAGCTACAGCAGAACTCTCAGCAAGTGAATGTGTCTCACAGCATGCTAATCAGACTGTCTCTATTATTATTTATTATTTGTTTAATTTATTTCATTCATATGCCACCTTTCTCCCAGAGCAAGACCCAAAATGGCTGGGAAAAATTGAATAAGTTAAGACCTAACAAGAAAATTTTAATCATAATTAAAAACATTAAAATGATAGGTTATATACAGGATATAATCATTAAAAAGTATACTTCTGTGAAAAATTAAAAAAAATAAACGCTCTCCATAAGAAGCCTCGTTGCAGGGAATTAACATTAAAAACCTGCTTGAGCTAAAAGGTCTTTACCTGACAGTAAAATGGGAACAGTAAGGAAGCCGGTCAAGCCTCTCATAGAGTGGGAGCAACCACTGAGAAGAATCTCTTGTGTCTTCACAAAACAAGGTTGCAATGGTAGCACAACCTCCACATAGGGCCCTGAGCAAGCCCAGCAACTACTCTCCTAGTGAGCTATGGATATAAAACCGTACAAATGAGGGCTGATTCATGGAATTTAACAGAGATATAGCTCTCCCATTTTCACTCATCATTCATGAACAACAGAAGCTGGTGGAACACCAGAGTGACTTTCCTTGACCAAGAAACATAGGCTTGAAACAAGCAAAAAGCACCACTTTGGGGCCAATCCAGGAGCATGGCATGCACATGGCAGATGCATTTGGACTGGCCAGAAGCCATGCTGAGGCCAGCTAATGCAGCCCAATGCTGGCCACAAAAGTAGCACAGAAAAAACACTCCTTGTTGGCGGTCCATTACAGACCGTAGCAGTAGCTGTCCATGAAACCACAGGGTCCGGTTGCTGTGGTCCAGTGCCGATCGGGGGTTGACTCAAGCAAGACTGGCATCTGGCCACTCCGAGCTGCTAGTCTGTTTGATCCCTTAGTTTACTTACAAAACCAGCCCAAGAAGGCAATATCAAGGATCAAGCCACAATATTCCCATACTTTTTAAGACAGCTCTTCTCTGGCAAGGATATTTCCTATTATTTATTTGTTGTGCCTTTCCCCCTAATATGTATGTTCTCTAAAATAAATCCATAAAACAGCCCAGTACAACAAAAAAACAGTCACAGAAACTAGGCAGCCAAACCAAACAAAGAATAAACTTATGCACCCAATGCTGGGAAAGTCCAGGGACCATGTAAGATAGGGACTTCTTCAAAATATTGGCTTTTTCTCAGATGGATCTATTTTTTAAGTTGAGATCACCCAACGACAGAAGAATATAAATTTGGAAAGCATTAAAACTATGTTGAAAGTTCTGTTGCACTTTATCGGGCATCTGTTCTGGGATTACACACAAGACTCCAAATTACTTGTTAAGAGAATTCCATATAGGTCACATCATGTGATATTTACGGGATGTCTGGATATAAGGCAACAGAAAAGATTGAAGCCAATCTTTTCAAGGGTTGCTCTCACTAAACGGCACCCCTCAAAGGTCTGAACTATTCTTGTCTATTAGGGAAAGAGAGTGGATCAACCCATCTCAGGATGTTATCACTGCTGGGAAACGCCATATAGGCCACATTATGTGAATTTATGTGATTTGGGTCACCTGTATATGCCTATTTAGAGAAGACATATTTGATACTAGCTAGTGTCATTCCAGCACCAGTGAAAAATTGTTTTTCACTTAAGCCTTTGGGTCAGCTGATTTGCTGTATATACTCAGATATAAGTCTAGAAATTTTAGTCAAAAAAAGTTGACTCCAAAAACCTTGGTCAATTTATCTATGGGTCAGTGTAAGTACTGTACTTTAATTCTTATCAAGATAAAAACCATTGGCTCAGTACAGACTGGCGCCTTGCGCCGGCCTGAGACCAATTTTAGGCCTTAGGATAGTGGATCGTCCGCACACTCCCAAGCCCTACCACACTGTCCGGGCACCATCATGGCTTGCCCCATCCACAGGGTACTCACACGCAGCATCCAAACAGCGCCATGCCGCACATACGTCATTGGTGCACGCAAGGGCACCAATGGTGCCCTGGGCACATCCCAGAAAGAATTTGCTGTATATACTCATGTATAAGTCTTTTTACTCCTTACGGAGGCCATGCCGTTTGGTTGGTGCAACCTCCATCCAGGGTAATAATGGGAGGCTGCAGGCCATCCTTTTGGGGCGGTCTGTCCAGCCCCATAATTCCTATATGTGAGCTGAGTGGCAAAAGGTGAGAACTTAGTGACTAAGTGACTAAGCCTTAGTCCATCCTGGGAGCACCTAAATGAAGTACTAATGCCAACTCTACTGTCTCTACTGCAGCACAGCCGTTGGCTGTTCACACATGCGTCCTGCTGTGCCACTCAGTGCAGCAGTAGTGATGGTAAGTCACTCTCTCCTGAGGTCAGAACGAAGTGCCCACCCTCAATCACATGGCTGGGCATCTCATTCTAACCTTAGAGTGAGCGGCATGTGATAGCTGCAGCCATGCCAGGCAGCACAGCAGGACGGGGGTGTGAACAGCATCAGAACAGAGAGCTCAGGATCCTCTAGAAAGATCTGGAGGAAACAGTGCGTTTTCAAAATGCTTTCCAAACATCTTCAAAAATGTTTTTCAAACATTCCCTGGTTTGGGGGCTGAATGGGGCAGACATCGTCTGGCCTGTTTGTGCCTGACTTGGAGTTTGGGCCATGCATCATCTGGGACTCCCTGCCGAGAGGATGGTGGGAGGCCGGTTTATCTGGATCCAGTGTGACAAATTATCAGAGCTGAACTCCCCTTCAGTTGCAGCCCCAGGTTTTGTTTTTTTTAATGCACAAAGAACCAGAGGATCCCACTGAGTGGGACAAACTAGTGGAAGCTGCATGGGAAGTGGGGATTGTCAAAGGGAATCATGGGCAGTGTTGGCAATCACCCTGAAAGAAAATTCCCTGATTGGTTTTCCGGAATGTCCTCCCCCAAAATTTCTTGGAATGGGGGGAGGACTTCTGTGTCAGGGGTGGAACTTCTGGGTCAGAGGGCAGGACTTACGGGTCATTGGGCACATGACACTATGGGAAGGCTAAAGGGGAAGGACTTCCAGGATGGGAAGTATGTCGGGAGGTTTTTTTGAGGTAGGAAGGTATTTTTGGCCAGTTGTTTTGGGCAGGAAGTTTACATTTCCTTGAAAGTTGAATTTCCCAGAATCTTCCCAGAAATTTAGCAATCCTGGAAATGACACGGAAAAACTTTTAAATTCTCAGTTTCTGGGGGAAATCCCAGAAATTGGCAACACTGAATCGGATACCCCTTGTATCAGTCCCCAGTTTTGCTATCCAGGGCAAAATGCAGTCCTCTAATTTATGTCTTACTGACACCAAATTCTGCCTCCAGAGTTATGAGACCTTACAGGGCATTTCTGAGAGCCAAAGTATAAAGTATTTTAAGTATAAACACAATGAAGTCTATGTAATGAAAGGAATAAAAGCCACTAATCAGAAATATAAGAATTAACAGAATAGAGAGGAAATATGTGTGTTATGTACGTTATGTGTTGATATGCTAGTATGTTACAAAACTGTTAGGATTTTATTTGTTTGTTATTGTTTGTTATTCATATTATGTGTAAATGCTATTTATGTTTGTTTATGTTTGTTAACTTATGAGTATGTTAAAATAAAAATAATTTGGGGGGGAAAAAGAGGGAGTCAAAGGACATAATGAGGTCCCAAATCTTCAGTAACTCAAGGCAGATTTAATTAACCAACCACAGCCTGAATCAACATGGAACTCCCACACCCAGCAGCTGCATGTGTTAAAGACATGCCTTTCCCAAAATCGTTGGAGGCACAGAACGTAGTGCCATAGGCACTCTAGTTTTCTTCATAGGGATCACTTAAAGAGTTCAGCCTACTTTTCAACATTCTTCCTTTCTCAAGCATTTGGGAAGCATTTTGTGTAAGGGGATGGTAAAGCTGCTGTGCAGAAAGGGCAAGAAAATCTGCTTTCATCATTCCTACTAAAAATGCACCCAACCCGTAGGGATCAGTTGGACATTTCTGGAAAGAGAGGAAAAAGCAAGGTTTGAGAGAATTATGCAATCTGAGTTAACAGCAAAATAAAATGAGCCAGTAGCTGCCAGGTTCCGTCAAATTGTCCTTCTCCCATTAGCATGTTCTGTGAGTCGTGCCATCATCATCAGGAAATTGTATTGGGAAAAAGAAATCACTCACGTTGTTCCTGCAGCAAGTATGTAGTGAAGAACTGGGAGAAATTGGATCCAGTTACAACTGTAAAATACAAGGGTACCCTAATGCTAATCTAAGGATGATGCACCGAAGTGGGACAAAAACATCCTGAAATCAGTAAGGACACACTTTCCAAATGAACTTCATTTTTCCACTTTGGGTAATGTAAGCTACTAAGTTTACCTCCATATTACTGAAAAGAAGATAAAATTGGGAAATAACAACAAAATAATATGTATATAATGTCATCAGTGTACAAAGTGCTTTAAATTACTGGTTTACAATTGTTAATTTGACAGTTCCCTGACCTCAGATTTATAATCTAAAAAGACAACACACAAGGGAAAGAGGATGGCAATGTGAGAGGTGATTTGCTACCTTAACCAGCATGATTCATATAATGGGGTTATTTATTTATTTATTGTTGTGGCTGGCATTTTTGCAAGCTACATGGCCACTGAATGCTTGTAACTACACTACAATGAAATTCAGCCTAGAGCAGTGATTCTCAAATGGTGGGGCACGACTCCCACAGGGGGCACAAGAGTTGCTCAAGGGATGGTCATGAGACTTGGAGGCCCTGATCATTTATCCTCCCCCTCTTCCCAAACTTTTTATGCATAAAATTTAAACATGAGTTGAATTAAATACTGAACGTACTGTACTTAAATAAGACTGTTCTATTTTGAACAATATTATTTCCTTATAAAATGTGAAATTATGAATATACATGAAGGCATGAACAAAAATACACACACTAAATAAAAAAGTAAGTTATATTCTACATGGGGGGGGGGGCAGATCTGCATTTAGATGTAAAGGGAGGGACACAAGAGTAAAAAGTACCACTGGCCTAGAGAAAGAGAAAGACAATTAGCAAAAACCACTTTTTCCAAGGAAATGCATTATATGGTTCACATTGCAGAAATAATTCAGTTTGAGACTCCTGCTCTGGCTCAGTGCCAGAGAATCCTAGGAATTATAGTTTGTGATGGCATCAGAGCTCTCTGACAAAGAAGGCTAAAATGTCTCAGAAAACTACAGTCCCTAGAATTCCCTAGCACTGAGCCTGGGCAGTTAGGCGCAAAACAGACTGGCTAGAAGCATTGGCATCGGTGTGGAGTGTGGACGTGGGGACTGCACAGCGCACACCCCCACACCGGCGTCATACCGCCCACTTGACCACATGGCAGGTGGCGTCATGGCACTCCTTTGGCACAATGTTTAGATGACATATACTCAAAGTAATGTGCTTAAGGGAGCAACGAAAAGTGCCCAATTACAACAGCTGACAAAGTGTAACCTTTGGCTATACATGATCCCCCAAGGCTGTTGTGGACGAAATTACAACAAACAACACATACAACGAATATGACGCTCTGGGTACCATTTTCTTTCCAAGCTCTACCTGAAACAGGACCACACTCAAAACTTAGCATCATAAACTGGTTCTTTTACATTCTCAGTATCTTGCATTTAAGCATCATCCCTGTGTGGGTCGGTTGTTCTGTGCAGCCCTTTCTTCCCCAGACCCCGATTTTTTTAAAATCAGCCACAATCAGGGCCAGAATACTGTGGACTTCTCCCAGAGTATTCTGGCCCATGCAGTTATCCATAAAGAATCAATGGTAATCCAGTTTTCTGTAGAAAACAGATCCTTATTTTGGGAAAAAAGACTTTCTGAGGAGTAGCATTGCCAGTTCAGGACTGTTCAAGGCCCTAGTTTTCAGAGACAAAACCTAAGGCCTAGAGATAGAACCTGGTCATATCATTAAATATTATTCATTAAGTACTTACTGCATTTGCTCACCTGTTTGAGAGAGGTGGTACAAGAAACATTTAATCAGGACTACTTGCTTCTAACCAGAACGGGGATACAGAGCAGAGCAAAGGGTGCGCCCTGGCACTATAAAAACTGGGAGGGAATGAGAAAGCTATGCACAGACACAGGAAAGAAGGGTGAATCTTTGCAATTTGCAGCAGCAAATCAATTACAGTACAGTATTAACAAACTGCTATAGTACTACCTGAGCTGAAAATGAGCATACAACCCTTTCATCTTTCCTGAAGCTGAACCCACCAAAACTGGAGAATTTTCACCCTCATCCAGTGGAGACTCAGGGCCAGGCCCTGAGATCTAGAAACCTTGCTGAGGTGATTTGAGCACCAAACCTTGGAGCAAAATCCATAAAATGTGGATATAGCATTGACTCACTGAAATACAATCAATAAGGCCCTGACTTGGATCATCATCACAAGTCATCTGATTTTCAAGGTCAATGAGGAATCCAAAGAGCCTGCAAGCAAACTGATATTTTCTCCTATTAATTTTAATACTTTACATTTCTGAATGTTCAACTGTAACGTAATTCTAATGAAGTAAATGCTTCTTGTTCTGGGGTATTTTACCTGTGGAAGTGCATTGTTCATTTTTACCTTTTCAAAAACAAGTTACAGACACTGTAGCACATACATATACAGCATTTCTGACACACAAAATGTCCAATTCATTAATGCCTTCACCACCCAAACAGATCAATATACCACCATATCCAACAGTGCTTACTTACTGGGATGAACAGACTTATGTTTTCATTTTCACCCTTGTAAATGGATCATAAAGTTTTATCAGTAGTGTAATAACCAGTCTGTAAGCCTATCACTTTGATTCTTAATGTTACACTTGTCTAAACTGATAAAACACTATGAATGTGTTTTCTGCCAAGAATGCCAAGGAACTGCGATAAGACACTGTTAATTTCTTCATTTCTTAGAGCTGGAAATGCTTTGAAGGAGCATCAGGCAGATATAGGAGCATTTCAAAACTATCAGTCAGGAGATAATAACAGTCTGTCTTTCACAGTATGAAATGGTACTGGCAAAGGGATTTGTATAGGTGTGTGTGTGTGTGTGTGTGTGTGTGTGTGTGTGTGTGTGTGTGTAATAAAAATAAAGAGCATAGTGGGTGTTTCTTTCAATTCATTCACAGGGACAGCATGTCAGAAGCTTGTCAAAAAGGCAACTAAAAATGTAATGGCAGCACTCAGCAACTGTTTAGCAATGACTCCTTATTTGTTTCCAAATCCCTCAAAAGTTAGTTAATAGTATACGAAAGATAACATTGAGCCTCTCTCAGGACAGCAAACTGGTATGCTTCACATTTCATAGGAAATAATGTAGAGCTAAGGAATAGCCTTTAGTTCTTTCACTTTGTACAATAAATTAAAGACTAAAGTGAAAACACTAAAACACTGTGTTCATTAAACAACCAGTTATTAAATCTCATTATTAATCCAATTTTATGTGGTATACACACAGGATTAATCCTAATTTTGTCCTCACATCAAGCCATTGAGACAAAGCAAGGCAACTGCTATCTTCCCAAGGCTGCTCTAGGATCCAAACCTAGTCAAACATTCCATCCACTACATCTCTGCTGGAAGAGATTTGACAGCTGATTATACTGTCTGAATTTAAAACAGCATTAAAGACTAGTCTCTTCTGGCAGGCATATCCAGATGATTTTTAAATTGTAAATTTTAAATGACGAATTTTAAATATGGATTATTTTAATATGTGAATGTCTCATTTGCCGTTTTAATTGATGTGTTTTTTAACCTATGTATTTTAACTGATGTTGTGCACTTGTTAATTGTTATTCCCCACCTTGATCCACTGAAAGAGGCAAGCAAAAATAATAACAACAAATTCTTTACAAGCTAGGGGAGGGGAATCCCTGGCCCCTATACCTACTAAAGTTTCATACAGATTTACCATCCAGACTATCCCTCAAGTCCTTCCTTTTTCCCTAAAGCTTTTTGGAAAGTGGAGATCTCATGTGTGCTACAGTCGGCCCTCTATATCTATGGAGTCAACCATCCCACCCACTTCCAAAAAATTCCTAAAAGCAAACCTTGATTTTGCCACACAATTTTACTATTCCAGTGTGTATAATGGGACTTTAGCATCCACAGATTTTGGTATCTGCAGTGGGTCTTGGACCCAATCTCAGCAGATACCAAGGGCCCACTGTATTTTCTTTACCAATGGGAAGAGGCAACAGCATGCCAAAAAATCCCATTCCTGTCACTGATCAGAGGTAACAATGCAGCCCCAGTTCCCATCTGACTGGTCACTGTCCCAGTTGTTTAGGCAAAGATACACTAAGGTGAATATGCCCTTCCAATCACCAATCAGAAATAATAGCAGGATTTCCCCACATACTGAGGATAAGATAATTAATTTCATGCACCATCCAAAACTGGGACAATTCCGCTATGCAATGGAATGCAGAATGAAACATGGAATCACATACAAAAGTTAGAAATAGGGAGAGAGAATCCTGCTATTATTTCTGACTGAAAATGAACTCCAATGACTGGCATCAAAAGGCAGTGGCATCATTGAACATTACCTTGAATCATTTTGCAATTTGATGTCCCACTTCTAAAATCCCTCAGATGGTCCCCACCCTTTGCATAAACAGTGAGATTACAGTCTCTGATCTGTAAATATATTGCTACTCCATACAAATCATCTGAGAGTCATTAAGCATTGCAGCTGGAACTCTCCTAAAACACCTTAAGCAATAACATTTAAACATAACAGATAAAACAGACTCTAATTTACAAAGCCTATGTCGCAATCTAAAAGGTAAACTGTTTTATAGTGCCACAGACCCTTAATTGGTTTTGCTATGATATCCACTAGGACTTTGTGACCACTGAAATATAAATCCGAGACTTCTAAAAGTGTGCCATGGCCTTGGGATGAACAATAAAACTGAACCAGAAATGGGAAGAAGTTGTCTGATTTTTATATAAGCATATATTGAAACAAATGGGCTGTTTGTACATGAAAAGAGTCAAGATCTTTGCACTATTTTTTGACTTCGTGTTTATAATCAGAGAAGTTCAGAATACCTCAAGGGTTTTTATAAAAAGACATGTTAAAGCTGCCCTTCAAACATTCAACATCACTTCAAATTACATTTCAGTATATGTTCCCTTGCAAACAATTTGTAGCTCATATTTCATTGAACTCTGGCAAAACTTTCACTTTACCACAGGCACCTTCACCACACATGTTTCTAAAGTAGTTGCAGACATCAATGAGACCATCTATCCCTGCTAACCACACAAGAGCCTCCAGAAGTTTCAGGTCACCCACTGCTTTCTCCATCATCCTTTTAAAATGGCTATCAGACACATTGGGAACTCTCAAGATAGTCTCTGAAAGATTATAAAAGCCCTACAGACAAAGTAATCTTGTCACTTTTTTCCTCACTTCACTGATGGCACTATTAGTCACCAGATTCAAAATTCAAATCTCAGGTTGAAAAATCACTTGTTAACAAACATTTGTTATCAATACAAATGATGTCCTCTCACTAAAACTGAGGTAGTGTACCCAGAGCCTTCTTTGACTATTGCTTCTCCCCATCCTCTCAGTTACAATAAGGGATGAATAATCACTACATGACTTCCTCTGTCAATAGGGAAAGAGGTTTTACATGCAGAAGACCACATGTTCAGTTTCTGACACCTCCAAGAAGAGATGAGAAAGATTTCTGTCTGAAATCCTGAAGAGCTGCAGCCAGTCAAAGGCCTGGAACAGATGGGCGCTTTCTGGCACCCTAGGGCCACAACTAGGGTTCGCGAGGGCAGAGCAACCTCATGCTCTTGAACCCTAGTATGTAACGGCACAGCCATCATGGCAGCCTCCCATCCACACAGGGGTAGCCATCATGATGCAAGCGTACCGCAGCATCTGCACGTCACGGCGCCACACTTGCATCATCAACACCACTGAGGCATAAATATTTTCCCATCCATTTCCTGGAAACTCATTGTTTCCATTTCCTGGAAACTCAGACTAAAACCAATGTTGTTCCTAACTAGAGTAGATCCGATAAAATGAATACAACTTAATAGATTACTAGACGTTCCATTCTGGGACTACTGTAGTTAGGACTAACATTATTAGCCAAGTGTATTTTATTACAAATATGGGCTACCACTGATATATAGTTTACCCAATATATGAATATAAGGAAATCACTCCAGTGAATGCCTCATTCTTTAAACTTGGCCACATCCCCAACTTTGTACAGTTTCCAAATGTTTCATTCACACATCATAGCTCATTTTACTTCACAATCAGAAACGCATTTCAGTTTGATGCCTAAATTAAAAATGAAATATGTTTTCAAATACCATTTCTATACAACAGCAACATGTCACCAATTTATGGTATTCTGAAAGCAATGACATTTCTGGATATATAAGCCTTGTCAATTCTAACATATTCCAGCAGCTATCACAATGTTTTTCCAAATACATGCCCATTTGCCATTATTCAGCCACAAACTAGATGGGGAAAACTTTCAATTCTACTTTTCTATGGAACAGATAGTCATTAGCAGAGACTGTTCAATGCAAAGAATATATCTTGTATAGAGAATACCTTAGATAAATCTTTGGCATCAGAAGTGGGGAAAACATTGGCCCTCTAGATGTTTTGGATTTCAGCTTCCACAAACTCCAGCAACACAGCCTATAATTAAGGGATGGTGGGCCCTGTACTCCAAAATATCTGGAATGCAAAGAGTTCACCGGCCCTGACTGAGGCAGATGAAAAAGCATTTTGAACCACACGTTTTATTGTTGGTAACAGGTTTCAGACTTCTTTTAAGATACCTTGACGTTTGTCTTTCAGTGTAAAATATGGTTGCCAGATGAGATCCAGAACTGAGCTGCTTTAATCCTTAAAAGATCCTAAATTAGGATTACACACCATAGAAGACAGTCAAGGAAGTCTGTCCTCCCCCAAACACCAAGTTTCAGTCACGCTCATCTCATCTCAGTACAGTTATTGCTTTGCTGGAGGAGAGGGCAGAGGGCACCAGCAACAAAAACAGACCCAGGCACTCCTTTGTACATCCTCCCCCTGCACCCCCCACCATGGCAAGGATAGCCATGTTGGGAAAGGATGACTACAACTTAAAGCTGGGGTGTGGAAGGTAGGAGAGGATAGGTACCTTCATCTTGCTTTGCAGTACCTCAGCCTCTTACAGGGGTTCCATCCCAGTTCTAATACAGTGACACTAATGCAAACCTGAGAACCAGTCTCATACATATTTCAAAATGCATTTTTAAGTGTATTTGTTGGGGAGAGGGGGCTGAATATACAATTCATGTCAAGAACATACAATCCAAACAAAATCACTCTTTGTACAGATGTCATATTTCTGTATACATAATAGATAGAGACACCTGTCCCGCAATCAGGATTACACACTCTGACACAGGAAACAGCCATACAGCATCTCCAAAGCATAATGTTTTCAAGCAAAGGAACACTGAAATTTAAGGAGTCACTGCACTGCATTATTATAAATATAAAACTGCAAAATCTTGGTTGAATTTGAATAAAAATCTACTTCATTTTCTAGTTATCTTACACACAAATGCAATTTCAGTACAAAAGCACAAATGTGTTTTTAAAACACTGTTTATTCTCCAGATGCTGGAAGCTTTTGCTGATTCAGTCTTGGCAACTGAGCTGGCTGAATAAGTTCAAGAAATGACAAACTGATCATTCTATCCTGAAACGATTCATCAACTTTTAGCAAAGACAGCAACTTGATAAAATGAGATACAAAACAAAATAGTGGTAAGAACTGAATAATTTTCCATATTTGGTCTACAAATCATTTAATCAATTGAGGTGAAGATTTATCATAAAATTGTTCTTGTGCACATTTCAGAGTGGTATTTTAAATGCAGCAGTTAAATAAGACTTATTAAAGAGAACTTGCTCTGATTCCATTAGAGGCCCGAAACTACTTTGTTTTCTACTTTGCCTTCTTTTATACAGTCCATATAAAGAGTTGGGGAGAACAACTGCTTATTTCATTAATTAAACAATTATCACAACCATTTTATTTAGTAAATCAGACCATTTAATTAATTTAGCTTATTTATTTATTTATTTATTTAGCTACAGGATGAAAAATGTGAAGTCGAAGGCTTTCATGGCCGGCATCCATAGTTTTTTGTGGGTTTTTCAGGCTATGTGGCCATGTTCTAGAAGAGTTTCTTCCTGACATATCGCCAGCATCTGTGGCTGGCAACTTCAGATGCTGGCAAAACGTCAGGATGAAACTCTTCTAGAACATGGCCATATAACCCCCCCCCAAAAAAAAAAAAAACCACAGAAAACAAAGGATGAAAAATGTTGCCTAACTTGCATGTTTTCAGTTCTGGTGTGACCCCCAGGGAAAAAAAAAACAGCATCGAAGGCCTGTTTCTCTTCATCTTCAGCCCCAAAGCCATAAGACATCTCATATATTCTCGCAGTTTTCCAGAATGCTGATCAACTGTATTTTCCCCCTTTTGGATGATGCTTTTCCAGAAAATATGATCACACACTCAGAAAGGAGAGATGTAGTAGTGAGGAGTTACTTCAACTATCCTGATATTTGCTGGAATTCAAACTCAGCCAAATCCTCAAGGTCTAGCAAATTCCTCACTTCCCTCGAAGACAATTTCATGTTCAAAAAGGTGGAAGAGGGGGGTCAGCTATTTTAGATCTGATCCTAACCAACAAGGATGATTTGATTAATGGGGTGCAAGTGGTGGGATCCTTAGGTGGGAATGATCATGTTCGCCTGGAGTTTGTTATACAGTGGAAAGGAGAAGCCAGACATAGTCAGACACACATTCTAGACTTTAGGAGAGCTGATGTCAGTAAACTTAGAGAAAAATTGGGGGTGATCCCATGGTCAGGAATACTAAAAGAGAAGGGAGTTCAGGATGGATAGGAGTTTCTCAAAAGGGAGATACTGAAGGCACAATTTCAAACAGTTCTAGTGAGGAAGAAAAATGGGAGGTGTCTCAATACTAAGGAACTTTCAACTGAGCTAATTTTTAAACGGAACATGTATAAGAAATGGAAAAATGGGGAAATCACCAAAGGAGAATTCAAACAAATAGCTAGCATGTGTAGGGGTAAAGTCAGAAAAGCTAAGGCGCAGAATGAACTCAGGCTTACTATAGAGGTTAAGAACAATAAAAAGGGCTTTTTTGGATATGTCCGCAGCAAAAGGAATAAAAGGGAAATGGTAGGGCCACTCCATGGAGAAGATGGCAAAATGCTAACAGGGGACAGAGAAAAGGCAGAATTACTCAACACCTTCTTTTCCTCTGTGTTCTCAGAAAAGGCAAAGGGTGCTCAACCTGAGGATAATGGAGAGGAGGAAAGAATAGGGGAATTTCAGCACAGAATAAGTAAGGAAATAGTACAGGAATACTTGGTTAATCTAAATGAATATAAGTCTCCGGGTCCAGATGAACTACATCCAAGACTATTAAAAGAATTGGCAAATGTAATATTGGAACCATTGGCAATGATCTTTGAAAACTCCTGGAGAACAGGAGAAGTCCCAGAAGACTGGAGGAGGGCAAACATTGTCCCCATCTTCAAAAAGGGGAAAAAAGAGGAGCCCAACAATTATTGTCTAGTTAGTCTGACATCAATACCAGCAAAGATTCTGGAACAGATCATTAAATAGAGAGTCTGTGAACATCTAGAAGGCAATTCCATAGTCACAAAAAGTCAACAAGGGTTTCAGAGATATAAGTAACTAATCTCTCTCTCTCTCTCTCTCTCTTTCTTTTTTGATAAAATTACCAGCTTAATAGATGAAGGGAATGCTGTAGATATAGTACAGTGTGTCCACGTTTTACACGGACGCGGCACATGCATCTTTCAGCATATGCTGAAAGCCGTGCTGGAAAAGCCCCCCCCCCGTGCATCCTGGAAGAAGTAATGGGTGGCGTGCCAATGGCGCATGCACACTGTTGTGCACCACTGGTGCAAGCCCCATTACTTCTAATGGGGTTCCAGCAAGTGCGGATTTCCCCTTACACGGAGGGATCCAGAACAGATCTCCACGTAAGGGGAGAGCCCACTGTATATCTTGATTTCAGTAAGGCCTTTGACAAGGTTTCCCATGACATTCTTGCAAACAAGCTTGTAAAATAAGGGCTAGATAAGGTAACTGTTAAATGGATTTGTAATTTATTGACCGGCCAAACCCAAAGGGTGGTGAACAATGGTTCCTTTTCTTCCTGGAGAAAAGTGATCAGTGGGGTGCTACAGTATGTCCTGGGCCCAGTGCTATTCAATGACTTGGATGACAGTATTGGGGGCATAGTTATCAAATTTGCAGATGACACCAAATTAGGAGGAGTAGCTAATATCCCAGATGACTGGATCAAAATTCAAAATGACCTGAATAGGCTAGAAAGCTGGGCCAAAGCTAATAAAATGAAGTTCAACACAGAGAAATGTAGGGTACTGCACTAGGGTGGAAAAATGAAATGCACAGATATAAGATGAGGGACACCTGGCTGAATGAGACTACATGTGAAAGGGATCTAGGAGTCCAAGTAGACCACAAATTGAACATGAGTCAACAGTGCGATGCAGCAGCTTGAAAGGTCATTGTGATTTCAGGCTGCATCAATAGAAGTATAGTGTCTAGACCAGTGATGGAGAACCTTTTACAGACCGAGTGCCCAAACTGCAACCCAGACCCCACTTATTTATTGCAAAGTGCCATGTCCCTCTGGCTTTCTAGTAAGAAACTCTGGCAAACTCTGTGCTAGGGCGACAGCATGCGTGCCCACAGAGAGGGCTCTGAGTGCCACCTCTGGCACGCGTGCCATAGGTTCACCATCACTGGTCTAGATCAAGGGAAGTAATAGTGCCACACTATTCTGCTTTGGTCAGGCCCCACCTAGAATATAGTGTCCAGTTCTGGGCACCACAATTCAAAAAGGATGTAGAGATACTGGAGCATGTCCAAAGGAGGGCGGCTAAAATGGTGAAGGATCTGGAAACCATGTCCTATGAGGAACACCTTAGATAGCTGAGTATGTTTAGCCTGGAGAAGAGACGGTTAAGTGGTGATATGATAGCCCTGTTTAACTATTTGAAGGGATGTCATATTGAGGAGGGAACAAGCTTGTTTTGTGCTGCTCAAGAGAACAGGACCCGGAACAATGGATGCAAGCTACAGGAAAAGAGATTCCAGCTCAACATTAAGAGGAACTTTCTGACAGTAAGGACTGTTTGAGTGTGGAAGACACTTCCTCAGAGTGTGGAGGAGTCTCCTTCCTTGGAAGTCTTTAAACACAGGCTGGATGGCCATCTGTCAGGTATGCTTTGATTGAGAGTTCCTGCATGGCAGGGGGTTGGACTGGATGGCCCTTGTGATCTCTTCCAACTCTATCATTCTATGAGACTGCTATCCACTGACAACATTGTAATCCAGATAGGCATTTGTCCAACGGGCTTCTTAGTGTTCTGACATCAAGTCACTATACCTCAAACACTATACCTAGACACTAAACCTCAAACATTTCTATGACTTAAGGCCTTCCTACATCCAAAGATTTAATTATTGAAGTGTGAATTACTTCCCAGAAGAATGATGAGTGTACAATGGGTCCTTGCTTTATATGGTGGATCTGTTTTGGACCCCTCTGCATAAGGCAAAAAGTGTGTATGCTTGAGCCCGATTGGATATAATGGGGCTCGTGTTCGCTGTACGGCCATGCGCATGCGCCACAGGCACGTGCACCATTCTCCCTTTTGCTGGATAGCTTCAGAGTAAGCTGAAAGCCGCCTATATTGAGCCTGCATATGGCACAGGTTCACTTTAATTTGGGTGTAAGGGGACATTACTGGTGAGATATGTGGTCTTGCAAAGTAGTTGAGTCAGCTCAGAATGTGCTTCTTTATGGGTGCATTGCAAGGAGCACTCTTTATTGCACTACATGCTAGCATATGGAATCCCTAACTTTTACAATCCTTTTGAACTAAGATTAATGTAATCATCAGATAGCCACACTTTCACTGGCAATGCAACCACAGCCATATCTTCACTGGATCCCCAGTACACTAGTAATAATAATAAAATAAATAATACAATTTTTATTTATATTGCCCCGCCTCTCCTATTTTTATTCCAGATATTGCATATTGTTAGTGTTTCTGTCTAGTTGAGGGTCTTCCATTCAAAATGTATGTAACTGTCACTGTACTATTTTATAAGAATTTATCTTGCAATGTTGCCACGATCTGTCAGGATACGCAGGACATTGTATCAACCAATCTTCAGGTTATGGGAGAAGGTTCCTGAGTGCAGATTCTTTTTTAGCAGTTCTGAGGAAAAGTGATTTATTTTTTTATAGCATGGTCACATCTGCTTGACACAAAGAGGCACTGGCTTCGGGGGGATATGACAGCTCTCCTGACATCTGTTCTTGTTGAAGTACTTTTAATGCTAGGTACAGTAGTAGTTCCATTAAATATCTTTTCACCTTGGATTCAACTACCTTTCCATCATATTTATTTTTGCTTCTGAATGCTCCTTCTTCTGCCTATTTTACACCCTGTAATTGGGTTGGAAAAAACACAATAGTTTCTCATAGCATAGTTCAATACAGTTGTTCTGAGTTTCATTTCTAATATGGAATACTGTATAACAAAAACAGCTGTAGTGGCTGATGCAGCTTCCCTTGAATGGATGCTACAAAGCAGTGAAGATTTGATGTTTGCATTTAATAGATTTAGACTTTTTTAAAGTCATTACAATGATGCTGTTCCATGGTGCACAATCTTTTCTTATGCTGGCAGGTGGCAATTCAGCAGCAACATCTTCCTGTTTGAGAAAAAGACTCTTTGTAAGCATCTTATGCTTATGAAACGGCATCATGACCATCTTTGGAAGATATCGAATCTGGAAGTGTTAAAACTCCTGTTAGATGATCTGTAGAATTACCACTGACTGTCACATCAACAGAATATCTTGATAACCCATTTCTTGTTCAAGTTATTGACAGACAGTTTTGCACAAAGGAATTCATAATGCAAGGAGGAGTGTGCTCCATTTTCTGCATATTGTCTTACAATCTAAAAAGTAATCTTTCACAGTTTGACTGTCAAAGTCAAAGAACAAGCAGGATGCAGCAATATCTTTAGCCGTGAAAAGACCTCTAAAACAGGTAAATTTGAGGTAGGTAAATCAATGTCATAGAGTTGTCTCACACTCACTTGACTCAGTTTTCCACATGTGAATTAATAACACTTCCTCATCCTTATTTCCTCGGCTAAATTTTCCTTTCTGATAGCTGAAGGCAACTCACATAAACAATGAAGCTCCTCAACTATTTCTGAAGAGATGTAAGAACTAGAATAATGTGTATTAAAATGTAAGATTTCCATAGCTGTGTTTAGGAAATGGTGCACCCTTTTCCCCCTCCTTGTACTGAGTACCTCACATGAACAGATTCAGTGATCCTTCAGCATGTACTCTAGTTTCTACTAGGGTGCAGGAGCCTCCACATGTTTAACAAACTTTCCAAGTGCTTCTAGATGTGAAATTTACCAAACATTATGAACAAATTGTTCAATGTTAGCTTTTTGTCTGTTTGCATTGGAAGGGCAAATTTTACAAAAGACAAATCTTTTGTTCCAATGATGTGATTCCTCTGGCACCTTCTTGGCTATTTTGAGAGATCCTTCCACCATTTCTTTATCAACATACTTATATCTTGTGCCATATCATAAGCTCTCTGGGTAGCCTATTATTAAAGAGGGTTAAATAATTTTAAAATTTGAAAGAGGAAAATTTAAACATTTTTAAAGTATATTAAAGAATTTTGAAAATTCTAAAGAGTTAAAACAGTTTAATACCACATGTAGCTACAGATTTGAATGAAATCATTAGGTTCCAAAGACTTTAATAAAAAGTCGCATTTTAACTTCGCATGAGCCAAGAGGCCCCTGCATTCTGGTATTGTCCTGGTTGGTTGATGCACAGCCCAAAGTCCAGTTCTGGTAAGAGCAGTATGGACAACATCAGGCACATTCAGGACAGGACAGAGATATAAAACATTAAAGCAATTTTTTTAAAAAACACATCTCTGTTTCCAGGACACACATCCTGCTGAGTTGCCCTGCACATCCACCACTGTCACCAGTCTCTTGCTCTGAGGTCAGAACAAGGCACCCAACCATGTGATTATTACTAAGTGCTTCATTTTTACCTCAGAAGTGAGCTACTCACAGTGGTGGCAGACAGGCGAGTGGTTAACCAGGATGCTCATGCAGACAGCTACTCAGTGTGGAAACAGTGGGCCAGGTAATGGGGAAAGGTCAGAGCAGCTCCAAGACCAGGATACTCCAGGCTATTCTCAGAGTATTCTGGCCAGTGCAGACAAGGCCCATTTGCCAAAATGAAATGTGTATTAATGGCTCCCCTTCTACACACACAGAGGGCATTTCACAGCCAGGACCATAGCAGAAAAGGTCTTCTTCCATGCCTTCCTGCAATGTATTATTTCCACTGGTGGGACACAGAAGAAGGCCAGATATATAGGGACAGGACCTCCTTCAGCTAGCAAGTCTCAAACCATTTAGGGTTTTAGGCATCATTACTACTATCCTGAATTCAGAAAGGAAGCCTATTAGTAGCCAGTGCAATTCCTTAAAAATTGGCAGACAGAACAGTTCCTTTAAATTTTTGTTTAGTGCTGTTGAGACATAAATATAGGTGATTATTTGTTGAAAATAAGGAATTTGAATTCCATGTTGTACAGCTGGAAGGTGAGAGTGGAATATGTTTTGTTAAAATTGCCAAAGGAGCATTGGATACTGTATATGCTATAGTTTCAAGGAGGAAGTCTTTTCCATCAAAAGTGT
>NC_056522.1:219901013-219935244 GCF_019175285.1 Sceloporus undulatus
TTATTATTATTATTATTATTATTATTATTATTATTATTATTATTATTATTAACCTTTATTTATAAAGCGCTGTAAATTTACACAGCGCTGTACATACAATCTTTTTAATTAGACGGTTCCCTGCCCTCAGGCTTACAATCTAAAAACACATGACATAAAAGGAGAAGGGAAAGGTGGTGGGGCTAGTAGGCTAATACATATAAAGTACATAGCAATACAGGAAATGGTTCGATAAAACAGGCATCAAAAGAA
The DNA here is from genome assembly GCF_019175285.1 of Sceloporus undulatus. Taxonomy (NCBI): domain Eukaryota; kingdom Metazoa; phylum Chordata; class Lepidosauria; order Squamata; family Phrynosomatidae; genus Sceloporus; species Sceloporus undulatus. Next base: position 219,901,266 of record NC_056522.1, read on the forward strand.
CATCAAATAGCAAGCGACAATTATGCAATGCCTGGGAACGCTTCTCTGAACAGGATGGTCTTCAACTCTGTTTTGAAGCTGGTTAAAGAAGTGATGGCCCTTGCTCGCGGGGGAAGAAGGTTCCAGGAGTGAGGGGCAGCGAGTGAAAAGGGGCAAATCCGAGATGGGGTACAGGAAATCCTGGGCTGGGACAGCAGACCTTGACTACCAGAACGGAGGGCCCTGGTGGGGAGGTGAGGAGAAAGAAGGTCTGATAAGTAAGGAGGGGCCAGTCCATGGAGGGCTTTAAACATTGACAGCAGGAGCTTGTACTGAATACAGAAAGGGAGGGGGAGCCAGTGAAGGGATGCCAACACAGGAGAGATGTGGTCAGAGCGGTGGGCGGATGTGATAATGCATGCAGCTGAATGCTGGACAGAGATTAAAGGACGGAGGTGAGAAAGAGGAAGCCCAGCCAGGAGGACGTTACAGTAATCCAGTCGTGAGATCACTAGGGCATGGACCAGGATCTTGGCAGTAGAGGCGGAAAGATATGGTCGGATTTTAGCAATATTGTACAAAAAGAATCGACAAGCCAACCAAGGCAGCGTCCATTATTGTTGATAATATGGTTTAAAATTTTACTTCTTGGTTACCTATTGCTCATCCGGATGCATACTCTGCTTCCATTTCTCTTTCTTGAACACAGCTGTAGTTAGGACAGTGTCCTAGATGCTGAAAAAATAGCAAAGAACTTCCTGCAGCTAATGATACTTTTAACTGTAGCTCCAAGAGGAAAATGCTCTAATGGCTTCAGTGTCTATTTGTTACGCCAGACACAATGTATTGGTGACTTATTGCTGTGCCTATTCATGGTATTATTCCCTTGCAATTTTGCTGCTACTGGAGTCCATGTTCCCTTTTCAGGTGGCTGCTGAAGACTATGCAGGCTGCTTTTCAAAGAAAGAAAGAAAGAAAGAAAGAAAGAAAGAAAGGGATCCCAGAACAATACTACCAATAGATTTCTAGAGACTCAGTGCAAACTATGCATTACTTAATTCAGCCCTGAAATCCCATGCTATAGCTTTGGATGTAAATATTTCAATACAATAAATTAATAATTGTTAAGGCAGAAAACATTAAGGCTCAAATCATATCAAGTGGACCAACTTGGGACAAACCCCATGTAACACAGTCAAAGACAGGTTATTTTAAAATGTATAGAGATCATCTTAATCAAGCTATACCACCTTCAAACATGTTCCATGATCCTTGCATGATATCTGTGCTCCCAAAGGGCCCTGGGAAGATTGTCATGGAGTTACACAGGCCAATACATACTTATGTACTTACTGTTTTGACATAGGTTCTAGATTGTAACTTCCTTCAGATGGATGGATAAACTACATTCTAAACTACTTATGCTAATAAGCTGTTTAAAAGGAGTAGTAATCCATCAGATATGCTGCTTTCTGGAACTCTTTTAAGTCTTAAGAAGTATAAGCTTTTCATAACAGCAATATTAAAATAGTTAGCAATGGCAGGTTACACACCGCCAAAAAGTACGTGTTTGGCATGTACTAGGGTTACGAAGGGGCGTCCTTTCTGGCATCATAACTGCGCCGCAAAAAGAACCCGCTTTTTTCAGGTTCTTTTTGCTGCATCAGGGAATTGTGCAGTTTGTCTGCTGTGGTTCCCTGGCGCAGCAAACATGGGCGCCAGCAGAGCACCCTTTTTGGGCGCTCTGTAAAGCGCCATTTATTGGGTTGAGTGGGATTTTAGGAAAAAAATGATTCCTTAACTATAGTTGTTTCTTAAAACAACACCACAAGATGTTTTAGTTTCATAAGAATTTTTTTTTTACTAGGACTATGGAGAAATGGTAATGGAACATAAACTGTAAATGCATTATGTGTATCTATACCTTTTAAAATCTGTGTCCATGAAAACTTACAACTTGCAAAATAATGGTCTCTCTTCAATTTTATCGTAGAATGGGAATGTAATTATTCATGCCTGTAACTTTGTTTGAATGGTCATTAATGAATTATCAAATTGAAACTTGAAACTGAAGAGTTGCTGTTAGGACCTCATAAAATTCTGATAATGCCCTAAAGTAGAATTTAGCCTTAGACAGTTGTCTATACACCAGTCTTGTTAAACCATTATTATGTATTATTATATATTATGGAAACTGGAATTTTGGTGCAATAAATCAACAATCATCCAAGGTAAGAAAGAGTAAACTCCAGCTCCCAACAACCCTAGCCAGCATATCCAATGTTGAGAAATAATGGAAGCAGCAGTCCAGTAACATCTATAGAGCTGCATCTTACCCACCCCAAGTGGGAGTTATATATTCTCAAATGCCATCTCTTGTTAACAGAAGAGGGAACAGTGTAGGGATAAATTCTGAATTTGAGACTGTTATCATAACACCCTCAAGGAGAGTCCAAAAATGCTGGTGTCAAACTATGTAGAAAATAAAATTCTTTCACCTTTCATCTCCGTTAGGAGCAGGTCTTTTGCATAGTTAATTATTCTTGCCCACTCAAAACCAAGCCACCCCAAAACACTTTCAATAATAAGAGGGGTAACTCATCAGAGCCAGCATGATCCAGTGGTTTGAGTGTTGGACTATGACGCTGGAAACCAGGCTTCAGTTCCCAGCCCAGCAATGGAAACCCACTGGATGATCTTGGGGCTGGGTGAGTCACACACTCTCATCCCCAGAAAACCCCATGATAAGGTTGCCTAAGGGTCATCATAAGTCAGAAATGAATTGAAAGCCCACAACAACAAACTCATGATAATACATTGTTGAGTGAAAATCCACTTCCGCTCCAACTACAGTGGGGATTACAGCTTAACATAAAGGAGGAAAGTCCAAAAGGAGTCCAAAGGGTAAAGAATCATATGTAGATGTGGTCCTGCTAATCAAGAAGTCCTGGTACTTCAATCTTGTGAGCACTGGTTCCACTACACCATAAATGACTGATCAATAATTACCATAGAAGTCCAGCATACCACTGAGTAGAAATTAATAATCATCACAAGAGAAGTCCAAAACGCAAGTAAATAAGACCAGTTTTTGCTTACCCCTTAGAGCTGGTAGCAGGGACCTCTCTTTCTTGTCATCACATTTGTTACATTCACTGAAGTACAAGAGCAGAAACACATCCACCAGCACCCACATCAGGGAGGTGGCAAGAACCACCTTGCAGTAGACAAATCTCCTCATTCTTTAGTTAGTTTTTAGTTACACACTGTACTAAAGGCAGGTGTTGTTTTGATGATGGATCCAATCCAGTGGCACCAGCATGGACACAAAGATGAGAACATCCCACTGAAAATTAAAGAGAAGAGGAGAGTGGATTAATTAGCAGCAAACTGCATATGCAAAAAAGAAAAAAAAATCTTATCCCAATCTATTTTACTGTTCCCTTTTTCATAAATTAATGACTCCAAGGTATGCCAAAATAAAATCAGAAAACAAATCAACTTGTTTTCCAGAGAGAAACAAAGTGCAGAACCAGTGTTAACCAATGGTTGTTTTTTTTTAAATACTTTGATTTGAGTCTACCATATTTTTTAAAGCAATAACAAATGTTTATAAACAGGTAATGAATATTCACAAGCCTAGTACTAATACTGTCTAAAGTGGAATACAGTATCACAGTGACACCTGCTCATACATCACAGTTGCAACATTTTAGACCATTTTCAACAGGTGTGATTAAATTTGCCAATCCAGATGCATTGTTTCTTACACTTGCAATTTTACATCTTATGATCACATGAAAGCAGGCAAATGTGACATTTTAAAAGTAGGAGTGAGCATTATATCATGCTTCCTTTAATGACCGTTTCAGCATTTGATCAATTTATTGTCAAATATTTATTTTTGTTGATGACCATATGACTGAACCACACCAACAATGCATTAGCCAATGGCAGCTATATCTGCCCTGCCCTGCAGAAATAAACCAGTTTGACACTACTTTAACAGCCATGGGTCAATGCTATGGAAGTCTGGGATCTGTAGTTTTGTGTGGCACCAGGATACTCTAAGAGAAGCTGAATACACACTGCAGAAATAATCCAGTTTGACAGCACTTTAATTGCCATGACTCAATGCTATGGAATTCTTGGAACTGTAATTTGTAATGACCCCAGAGCTCTCTGAGGCAGAAGGCTAAATGTCTCCCAAAACTACAATTCCCAGAATTCTATAGCACTGAGGCATGGCAGTTAAAGTGGTGTCAAATTGTATTATTTCTGCACTGCATATGCAGCCAGAGAAGGCTAAATAACTCACAAAACTATAAATCCCAAAATTCCATAGCATTGAGCCATGGCAATTAAAGTGGTGTCAAGCTGCATTGTTTCTGCAGTGCTGACAAACCTCTGCAAGCACAACTCCCCCTTTCAATAGGAAGAAGTTTTCAGAAAGACATTAACAGTCTAATTAAGATATACATATATTGATGACTATATCCATGGAAATGTGAGTGCGACAATGGCACACTGATTTCTATCCTGCTGATGACGTCCTCCTGCGTGCCCAAATGAACCCGCTTGTAGTGGGTTATTTTCTTAACGGAGGGAGCCCGCATGGTTTGGTTGCTGCAGGCTCCCTCTGGAGGGAAAATATGCAGCTCCAGATTAAGAATTGCATTCCTAAATAATACAGAACTGTAATAGCATATCCACCTTGTTTAGGTAGGTTTATATATTTTAATACATGACGTGTTACATTTATATGTCTCCTTTCCTCCGAGAAAGACAAAGTAGAACTGTATACATAGGTGCCCTCCCCAATTCTATCCTTCCAGCAACTGTGTGAAGTAAGTTAAACTGAGATAATGATTGGTCCAAGATCGCCTTTTGAGTTTCATGAATGCAGATATGAACCTGAGCTTCCCCAAGAGGAAGCTGCTTGAGTTATTTACTTTTACCATTACACTTGTTCTTGCACATTCTCTGGGTTAGGGGCACAGGACCCCTGTGAATGTGGAAAAATCACAAATAACAAAAACACTATGTTTTTATCTGAGAAAACACCTCTCTGTGGATTTCTAGGTCCTCCGTTGCAACTCTGTGGTTAACATCTGCCAGACATTGACCATAGAATTGTGCTGGAGGAAATACAAATGCCTAGTGGAGTGTTCTCTCTAGAAATCTCTATGTCCTTCAGTGTAACTTTTGGTTAAAGTTGGCCACAGAGTTTCGCTGGAGGACCTAGATATTCCTAGAGAGAACTTATTAATAAAATCTGTGAATAATCAAATCCTTAAAAGTCGCCCTAACATCAAGGAAGAGTGGAAGAGAGAACAAGGGGCCAGCAACAGCCCAGTCACATTAATGAAGGGACATATAGTAGGGAATGCTTCCAAACCAATATGTAGGCACTTCCCTTCATTAACACAATTGTGAGAACTGGGATGATGTGAAGTCCTGAATCTGAATGGCCTTTAGAAAATAAAACCAAACAAAGGTAGAAAAACCCAAGGTAAAAGAGAAGAGAAGAGAAGGGAAAAGGGAAGGGAAGGGAAGATAGTTCACAGAAGTGCAGTTTACCATTCCCACATCCTGCCAAACCTTCCCAGAGGTTTAGTGGGTCCTCCTGAACAATGTGGGGTATGATGCGGAGGAAGAGGCAATGGGAAAGTATCGTTCTGTGAACTTCCTTGATGTTAAAGTTTTAATATCCAAGTCTAATTTGGACTGATTTCACCCCGCCTTAGCAATTTCCTATCCAACAGGGTCTTCTCAGAGATATTTCAGGGAATCAGATAGGTGCAGGGAAGGAGAAAGGGCAGGAAGTCTTCCTTCCATAACCCTCCTTAAGTTCACTTATCTAAGGATCCAAACTAAATTACCTTCACAGTGCTACAACAATACTTGCCTGTCCCTATGTATGGAGGCAAAGAACAACAGATTAAAATACAACAACAAATAGACACAGTAGAAAACATGAGCATCAATTAAAAATATATAATCAGTTAAAAAAAATAACCTCAGTTTTAAAAACATACTTATTAAAAACAATCAATTCATAATTTATAAACTCTTAATTTAAAAACCATCTGAATAGGCCTGCCAGAAGAGATTGGTCTTTGTTACACTTATACATTCAGACAGCATACCCAGCTGCAAAATCTCTTCCAGAAGGCCATTCCACAATTTGGAAGTGGCTAAGGGACATTCCCACTTGTCTTTTAACATGACGTTTTTTACAGCGATTCAGATTCAGGGGTTTTTTCGTGTCTGATTTGATTTTTGTTCGTCGTTCCCATTCATGTATAGGGTGCAAATTGATTCGTGTCAATTTACCCCGCATTCGTTCCCATTCCTTTTACTTTGGTGTTATTTTAAATCGGTTCAATTTGCTCCTCGTTCCGATTGTTTGTTTTTTTAAAAACAGCTGTCAATCAGAATGACGTCAGCATGTCGTCACTCAATTCGAATAATTTTGGTTTGGGGTTTTTTTGCTCCCCCGTTCCCATTTGTGCCCATTTTGGTTCTCACTTTTTGGGGGGCAGTTTTTTTTTTAAACAGCCAATGAGAAGCTTATTCGCTTAGTTTGCCAGGCGGCCCCGTGGTTTCCGGCTAGTAGTCTTCTTCCGGTCATTGTTTCTCCCTCCTCATGGTCATTCTACTATCATGGACACTATCCAGGCTCTGCTTATGTGCGTGAGGATCAATTTGCAGGCATGCTTGTTGCTTCAGAAATGGTTACAGAGAACTGAAGTTCTGGCTCTGTCGGCTCTCACGACTCTGGCCATGAGTTCACCACGTTATTTGATATTTTGGAACATGATTTCCTGTCTTCCTTTTTGCATGCTGTTCAGATGTGCTATGAACCGATGCTGAGAAGGTGGTGGGTGTACCCAAAGAGCGATGTCCACTAGAACGTCTTTGCAAGAACTGTCTGGTCAGACGGAATGTGGAAGCGGTACATCCGAATGCCGTGTGGGGTATTTAATATGATTGTGGAGGGGCTGCGTCCTCATCTAACCCAGCAGGACACACGTCTGCGAAAGGCTGTTCCAGTGGATAAGCAGGTCGCCATCGCCCTATATTTCCTTGCCACAAGGGTTCCTACTCAATCGTTGCCACTTTTTTTGGAGTGGGGAAGACTACAGCTTACAAGGCAATAATCCAAGTGGTGCTCTGTATGGAAATGGTGCTACTCAGGAAAGCAGTCTATCTTGGTGATTTCAGAAAGGTATGCCTATTTATTTGTTTCTTGTCTCCTTTTCAAAAGGGTTACATTAGAAGTCCTCTGCTTAACAGTTGCCAACCTATTCCTGACTGATTGAAGTAAAAATCCCCATGAGACATGAGTGCATGGGGAGGGCTATACAGAAGAAGGCAATCCCACATGAAACCTGGACCAACATTTCGTACTTTGTCTGGAAACCAATTGGCAACCAGTGGAGTGGTTTTAATATAGGTGCAATAGGATCACTCCTAGATGCACCAGTAACCAATCTGGCTGCCACGTTTTGTATTAACTGAAGTTTCCGAAATTGGTACAGAGGTAGTCCAATATACAGCACATTGTAGAAGTCCTGCCTCAGTGTTACCAATGTGTGCACTACCATCTTTAGGTCTTCAGTTTCTGGAAAGGACACATAGAAGTATTATAATGAGACACGCATACATTCTTGAAGAAGAAAACAGCAGAACAGAACAGAAATCATAAAAACTGAGCAGGATGAAGGGACACAATGGACTACGAAATGCCTGAACAATTTCACAACAGCAAGCAGCCTATTAAGTTCATGACTCTAATTTCCACTCTGCTACATTATTAGTTGCCTTGGGCCAGCATCCCAAGATATACTGGCTTTTAGCCCAAAGGTTCAATATATCCAGTCTTTGGCTTCAAACAATATTCTTTTTTCAAAATGTCTTTAAATGCATTTTAATTGAATTGTAATGGGAAAGAATGTTACTTTTTTCTCACATGTGAAATATTTGGGCAACTAGAGGGTTGCAAATTATCCAGGTCAGAACCACTCTGAAAATAGAACATATGAGGTCAGACCATTCTAGCCATGAGGTATGAAGTCAAAAAAAAAAGGGGGGGGATCTCTATTGGCAATTTAACAGCTAAATTAAAAGTGAATTTGGCTGTCTTGGGAATTTGGTGCTTTGTAACTGAAGATGGTAACGTAGAAAAAGTGCATGAAATGGGGCTTTTATAGATCTCATTATTGAAGACCAGTAAAACCATTATTGGTTAAGAAGAGTTGTTGTTAACAAGGTAAAAAGACTGATATATATATTATAGAGAAGAGATAAGTAATATGCTTTACATTATGTCTGTAAAATGGTTCTTGCTTATAAAAGAAATCAATTTGCAGGCAGCAAGGCCAAGTATAAAGATCATGTAAATCATGAGTCCTAAACCAAGGACAAGGGAATTACAGGAATAAATTATTACTCACTGTATTGCCCTGAAAGAGGATTATAATTGTTCTGGATTCATGATTTAGTAATACTCTAATAGAGAAAATGTAACTTCTGGGTTAAAGCAGGGCATAATCCTCCTCGGTTAGTTTTCCAGCCTCACAGCAATTAAACCTAACTGCAAATGTTTCCCTCAGCTTGTCTGACTCAATGGTCCAGGAGGTTCATCAAACTGAATGAGCTGAATTGCAGGATCACTCCTTTTCTAAGGATGTGATAAACACATAGACATTTTACTGCCCCCTTGAAAACCAGTGGAATCAAGAGCAATTTTGAGGCTAAAACAGTCAAAGGAACTTGTGGTCTCAGTAGTTGGCAGCCATGATTTGATCATGGTAGTTGGCAGCCTTGATTTTTCCAAGTCAGAATTCCTAATTTCTGCAAATTAACTCTGTGCACTTATCTTCTTGTTGCTGTTGTTTGCCTTCGAAAAACAGCTCTTGCCAAGCTGTTTTAACTGATGTTATTCCAGTTAAATGTTTTTATTGTTTTTATTTTGTATTGATGGGAGGGAGGGTAGAATGGTGGGGGTTTCGGGGACTGTTTCATTATTATTTTCTGACTTTTGTATTTGAAATGTTCCTTGCTGTTACCTGCCTCGATCCTCAAACGGGAGTGGCAAGATACAAATAAATATTATTATTATCATTATTATTTTTATTATTATTATTATTTGAGTCATTTCTCATTTATGGCAACTTTAAGGTGACTCATAGGGCTTTCTTGACAAGATTTGTTCAGAGGGATTGGTACTACCTGCTTTTCACCTAGTGGGGATTCAAACCCTGGTCTCCCAGAGTCCTAATCCAGCACTCAAATTGTACCACACTGGATCCCACTGACTACAATTAGTACCAAATCATTATGTAGGATAACAATGGTGTTGCTCCTGAAATTCTCAACAGCCCTAATCAACATAGCCAATATCAGAAATGATGGGAATTGCAGTCCAAAGACATCTTAAGGGCTGCCTATTTCCTATCCCTTTCATAAAAGTATCACCCTTCCCCAGGTGATTTGTCATAATCATGTACAGTGGACCCTTGTTATATGCTGAAGTTTGGTTCCAAGATCCCCCGTGGATAACAAAATCTATGGATGCTCAAGTCCCATTAACTATACTGACATAGCAAAATGGTATCCCTTATTTTTTAAAAAAAGGGAAATCAAGGTTTCATATTTGAAATTTATACTTTTTTGGAACATTTCCAAACCACGTATAAGAAATCCATGTATAAGAAGGGCCGACTGTATCTTGTAGGCTATATTTAGAGGAAGGTCATTCTCAACCACCTCTTTGCTTAAGAAAACCCTATGAAATGAATGGAGTCACCATGTGTCAACAGGTGACTTGAAGTCAGATGCACACCACCACCACCACCACCACCACAACAACAACAACGGTGAGTTTTCAGCTGTCATACCAAATTTTATCTGATATAGGTGTGGTACATAGTGCGAACAAGTGGCGTACTGGCGCCAATTCTAGGGTTAGGGACCACATGGCAACTGCACAGTCCCTAACCCTAATATGTGCAGGCAGCGTAACAATGGCGGTCTGTCTCGCGCCATAAGGAATTATCTTACATTCCTAGAAGGAGAATAGAAATGGTAGTCATAATAAGTCCACACATCACTGGGTAGAAAAATTCATATTACAAACCTGTCATTCTAAATTTTAGCAAGATTACTATATTTTTCATGTGATAACTAACTATAAGTCAATATCTCCATGTAGGGTTATTTAAAAAATGCCCTGAAGACAGGCAAAGAAAAATGGAGGCCAAAGTAGTCCTGCTGGCTACATTCAATACACAGATTAACATGGAAATCACTCCTCCCAGAGTCACAAAGTATACAGTATATACACTGTATACCCCACTCTCTTCCATGCCAGCATTCTTGGAAGATCCCAGCCACAAATGCAGGAATAAACTCTTCTAGAACATGGCCACATAGTCTGAAAAACTAACAAAAAACCAAAGGTATGAATAGTTTTGTAGGTCACATGAACTGAGATTAAATGTGTTTCTATATGTGGCTTTTATTGTTCAATTAGCATGCTTAATTTGAAGAATTTTATAGGAGGCACAGATGACATCAACTTCTAATTGTGCCACATTTTGTCCCAGATTTTCTCTTTCCATTAAAAAAAAAGGTGTCCAAGAGGGAACGGGCAGAATAGCTGCTCAACGTCCTCTAATAGTTCAGCACTAGTCATATGGAAACATCCAGGGTGCAATAAGGGTATTTTAAAAAACACTTGTATTGACATATAAGAGGGTTCTTTCGTCTCATAAAATTAGCATAATTGTTAATGAAGTATCACCTTATTCATGGAAAAATATAAATATTGTCTCTATTTAGAAGCATGGACAATGAACTTTAGTGAGCCTCACCCTTGCATGCTTCCTTCTCTCTAGTGGCATCATTAAGGGGGTGTGGCGTGTGGGAACCTTAGCAGGTGGTGCCCTAATGGGGGAAATGGCACCACTTACCTTCAAACATTTGCCTTTTGGCAGAAATGCACTGAGCACGCTCCTGTGCCACTTTAAAATGAAAGCTTTGTAAAGTACTCATGATAGGTTCTCCTGGTCCAGGGATGGCGGTAGCTCCACCTGTCCTGAACGGGATCACGCTCCCCGTGAAGGACTCGGTATGCAGTCTGGGGGTGCTGCTTGACTCATCGCTCCATCTTACATCTCAGGTGGATGCGACAGTCAGGAGCACCTGTTATCAGCTTCGGCTGATACGCCAGCTGTGTCCCTACCTAGGCCGGAGAGACTTTGAAACTGTAGTACATGCTCTGGTAACCTCTCGCTTGGATTTCTGCAACGCGCTCTACATGGGGCAACCCTTGTACCATACTCGGAAGCTGCAATTAGTGCAGAATATGGCAGCCCGACTGGTCACTGGAACATCCAGGGCCACTCATATAACACCGGTGCTTAAAGATCTACACTGGCTGCCTATTCACTTCCGGGTGCAATACAAGGTGTTGGTCATTACCTATAAAGCCCTAAATGGCTTGGGCCCAGGGTATCTGGAGGACCGCCTCTCTCCATATAATCCGCCCCGCACACTCAGATCATCCGGGCAGTAACGTTTAAATGTTCCAGAGGCCAGATTAGCTTCCACCTCTAGGAGGGCCTTTACCACCTCGGCCCCCAAACTCTGGAACTAGCTGCCCGTTGAGCTCCGCTCAGCTACCTCCCTAACCCAATTTAAGAAGGGGTTGAAAACCTATTTTTTCGAGCAGGCCTGCCCCTGACTCTTGTCCCCAGATTTGCTTTCCTCCCTTACTGTTAGCTGGCACGAGTTTTATTGTTTTTATTGCATTGGTTTTAATGTGTTTTTAGTATTATCGTATGCTGTATTATTGCATGTTTTCCTGTTGTACACCGCCCTGATTCCAAGAAGGGCGGTATATAAATAAATTATTATTATTATTATTATGAGTTACATAATGGGTAACACCAACCCTAGTGTCACCACTGCTTCCCTTTTGTCTGCCATGGTAGCCCTAATAGAGATTTGAAGCTCTGACTTCCATTTTAGGTTAATCACATATTACAGTATCATCTGTAATCTGGTATTAATCTTAACTATGGTTTATTTCAAAAAGTCTTTACAAAATAAAGTTTGCAGTTGTGTGTGTGTGTGTGGGGGGGGGGGGGGTCCCAGACAAGCAAGATTTATGAACTAGCATTTAAAGTTGGCTGGCTTCAATAAGCTATAGTAAAGATTAACCAGTCCATCAAGGTTTGAATGTCACAACAAATCTCAGTAAAAGCTAAAGTAGAAATGAAAGCTCCTACATTCAATTTCCCAAGTGTGATATAAGAGACATTGGGGAGTGGGGCAAATAAATCCAAGGATGACTTCAGCTAATTTTCATAACACTGAAGTATATTCTAACCTAATATCCAAAAAAGTCCACCATATGTAAAACTAAAAGCACACAAGTGTTCCACATTCCACAATGTTGGCATACATTCTTCCAACATTGTAGTAGTCCTGTTTCCATTTTCTGTTCCTTGCCTTAATGCCCAGTATCAAAATTCATATCTAAAGTTATGCTACCTATGCATCTGGCACCAATTTAGAAATGGACAGTGATGAATAATGTCATAAATAGCAATGCTGTCCATTTCTCCCCTCTTCCCCAATATATTTTAGGTATCTATCCCAACCTTAGATTTTAGGCAATAGTACTTATGTAAAATGCATGACTGTAAAGTATTACTGAATTGAATTCAGCAGTGTTATTGCCTTCTTTCGTATGCATTTAACTTTCCCCAGCTGAATTCATCAACCGTTTGACTGTGAGCCACTGCGTTTGACAGCAGTTGCTTGGCAACAAAATTAGTAGTCCTCTCCATAGTACCTGTGGAGCCTGCATTCTTATATTTTGGTTGAATTCTGTGACACTTCCAATGCATGAAGCTGTACAGCCACTTTGCTGAGCATGCATGATGATTCATATGAAACAGACACAAAGAGAATTAGGTATATAAGTTGCAAAGAACTGATGAGCTTCAAATAGTTCATAAGAACACATGTAAAGTAATAGCTAAGAAACTGAGGCTACATTCCTACACACAGTTATTTGGAAATATCTTCTAGTGAACTTGGTGAACTAGGACACCCTCAAATCTCACCTATAGCACAATATCCTTTAAGGTGCAATCCTATCCATTCATATCTGGGAGCAAGTTCAACGACACTTAGTATAGCTTGCTCTGAGTAGACTTGCATATAACTGCACTGTTAATAGTTTCAGGCAAGGCACTGTCTTCTGAGCCTTGCTTTCTATTCCTGCATAACAAACGTACCAGACAGCACTGGGACATTTCAACAAACATAATTTGCAGGGCTGTCTAAGGATTACTTTAAAATGCACATAATTAGAATGGTTGGATCCAAGAAATGCACTTATATTCCTTTTTCTCCTCCTTCATATGAAAATGAAACAAAATGCACAGATCTCCTTCCACTTGTACAACTTCTTGAGAGCATAAGAATGGCTGCAGAACCTACCTTTAGCCTCTGTGAGAATGGCTATAGAGCTTAGGCTCAGCACAATGTAAATGCTCATGCAACTTCTTCTGTTTAACTGCCTTACAGTTCCTCATATCCAGCCTATTCAGGGATTGAAAGGGAAGTGGAAAAAATTTAAGCCTTCTTTCCAGCTTCTTTAGGAAAATGTTGCTGAATTTTACATTTAATTGGAGTACTAGAATGAATATAGTGTGAATACAGTAGGCCTCTAGTATCTGCTGAGATTTGGTCCCAGGACCCCCATGGATACAAAAATCTCTGGGTTTTCCAGTTCCACTATATACAATGGGGTAGTAAAATGCTGTCCCTTACATAAAATGGCAAAATCAAGGTTTGCATTTTGGATTTTAAAAAAAATTCAGGTCATAGATGGTGGTATCCACGGATGCAGCATCTGTGGATACAGAAGGTCCACTGCATACAACATCAAAACCCTGTTATCATTTTTTGGCACAAGGAATGAAAGGGCTCATCTTTTCACAGATGACACTTTAGTCATTCTGTCTACAATGTGTAAAATTAGTTTAGCAGAAACTACATTTTAGTATATAGCAGTAAAACTATCCTGTTTGACATATGTACATTGAGTTGTAATATTGTATGTTTGTTTGCTTAAAAATGCAATTTTAGGAACACTAGTTGATATAATTAGTTTGTATTTGATGAAGCGGATCAACACAGAAATACATTCTGTGGAAGATGTAATTTAATATATAAATTAAATCCACCACAGATTGTACAGTTTGTATCGAGAGCCACTATGGGTTCAAATCCCAGCTTGGCTGTAGAAACCCATTGGGTGACCTTGGGAGAGTAAGGTCATCATAAGTCAAAAATAACTTGAAAACGCTCAACAACAATATATAGTCTATATCAAAGCAGAGCTTTACAACAAATGTTGTCATATGCAGCAGGAATAATTTTGCTCTATTATCTGAACTGAGATAGGAAGGCAAAATACATAGCCAACCCTATTACCTACAGCAGAATCTCTCAGCCTCATGCCTCTCATCTTCTTTAGCCAGCACAGCCAACAAATCTGAAGGATGATACCAGACTGGGGATGGCTAACCTACAGACAGGTTTCATAGAATACATTCATTACCTTCATAATGCTTAAACAGCTAGGCTACAAACGCAATTAGACATCAATTGTTTTTGTGGGGGAAGGGAAATTGTCCCAGAGCTTGCATATGGATGTGACACTCTATGACTTGGGGGGAAAGGGCTAGAAGAAATGCCTCAGTTAAAAAAATCAAAATCTGTCTTCAAAAGATCCTCAGTGATATTGCTGATGTGTACAAATGTCATTACTACCAGAATCAGTGCAAGAACACATTTGCATGTAATTTGAGGATTGTTTTCCACTGTTATTCTAGTTACAGTGAACTTTTAACTATCAATTATTGTACGATCAAAGTTTTGATCTTTAGAGAAAGGAAGATCAAGTATAGATGGATGCACCTTACTGAACAGGTAATATTTGGTTCTTAGTTCCTTATCCATCCTCCATGGTAAGAACATGTGGGTAGCTGAGGTCATGTGGTCCCAGAGACTCCTTCAAAGAGTCTGGCTAGGCTAGAGACCTGTGTTCTCACATACAATGAGACCTATGGAAAGATATGGCCGTATCTTTAAGATCAACTCAAGACATGCACGCAGGGTAGGGGATCTTTTATGTGACTGGAGGAGAACAGGTGGGGTGTGACTCCACTACTTTCCTAGATTAACAGCATTTGCCCTAATTTGAAAGACTTAGGCCTTTAAGAGTCCTGGTGGTGCAGTAGTTACATGTTTGTAATGCAGCCACTCGCTCACAAACCATAAGGCTGCAAGTTCAATACTAGCCAAGGGCAAAGGCTTGACTCAGGCCTGTATCCTTCTGAGGACGTTAAAATGAGTACCCAGCTTGTTGGGGGGCAATTAGCTTACAGTTGTAATCCATTTAGAGACTGCTTAGGTGGTATGAAGCAGTATATAAATGAAGCTGCTATTGCTATAGCTTGGGATAGGCTGCCACATTCTATTAGATAGCTGAGTATTTGTAGCCAAGTCTCTAGCTCAGGTCTTGTAGGTACTGCCATAAGTACAGAACTGGGACCCATTCAAGACTAGTTTGGATCTTGAACAGGTCCCAGTTCTGTACTTATAGCAGTTTTAGAACATTGTACGCTGTATAAACAAAATTACTGGCATCTATGATTGGTGTCCTACCCTATGTTTGTAATGTTGCTATCCATCTGAAGAGAGGTTTAGTCTTTCCAAAGTTCACACTTGGAATTATATGATTTTTGCTGCTGTTCTTGAAGCATTTTTCACTCGTAATGCTCTGCTAGCAAAATATTTTGTTAACATTTCCCAAATTTAGAAAAGCATTCACGTTACCCCCACTTTAATGCCCTGCTATCTGCAGTTTTGGAAGCAAGATATCATGGATTTCCACATCAGGAATACAAGTGCCCATGAAAAGGGTGGAGAAATAGCTTGCCATTTTTAATGACATTGTTCTGTTGTTGTGCTTTTTAAAAATTACTCTTATTTCCCCCCCTCAAAAAAATTCCCTGGAAGATCAGGTGAGTTTTATTTCTTTTCTTCCTTTCTCATTAAGATTCCCCAATTACAGATGAAGTAGCCAGATTCTGTGCAGCTGCCAGTGCCTACTGTGGACCCTTTGTAATTATATAACTTAATGGAATCTATAAAGCCTGGCACTGATTACAATATCATAACTGATTAAAGTATGCTCCTTTACGTATTGTTGTATTGTGCATTTTAATAGTATCACTGTAATTTACTGTTTATTTTATGGACTACCCTTTGGGGATTATTAAAAAAAAATCACTTACTTCTTAGGTACAGGGACAATGCTAGCAAGCTTTCCTGTCCAAGAGCTTAATAACAAAGGTGTTGCTCCACAATGCTCCAGAATGATATTTTTGAAAGCAGCTGCTCTAAATGATTAAGTGATACCGTTTCAGGCGTGTGTACTATTTTCTATATGCTCATTTCCTGGCAAACCAATGCTTCACGGGTCAATCTTATTTTTCAGTTTTATCTGCAGCAATATAAATCAGAGTCTGTGCAGCTGCAGCTCAAGTACAATCTTACGGCTGTCAAGCAAGACACAGCCATCTGCCTCTTCTTCAGAAGCACAACAGTCACTCCCCCTTCCCACCTGCCTCCTTATCATTAAAAGTCTTCTATTCACTCGCATTATATTTCAAGGACCTTGGAACTTCTCATTGGTGGTATTTGCATGGATCTGTTGTGTTATTCATAGGGGATTTGGTACAGGGAAAAGGAAAGAGACAGCTTAAAGCAGAGGCAGGAAATACATGGTCATCCAGATGTTGCTGGACCGTAACTGCATCCTGACTATCACACACAGAGATATTATAGGCCAACAATATCTGGAGGGTTTCACCCCCCTTTTTAAAGTGAGCAAGTACCACTCCAGAGACATAAGGGATGTGCAGATGGGCGGCTCCATGCCTCCTGTTTTTGCCCCAGAAGGGGGCTACGGCAACCAGATGCTGCAGCCTCCGGAAGGTCAAAATAAACTCCATTTCCCAGTGGGTTCTTTTTGCATCCTCAAAGAGGTGCCATTGGCATGCTTACGTGCCATGATGATGCTCCTTATGCATAGCACCATTTGGGCACTGCACCCAAGGGACGTCATCATGTGTACAGGCACGTGCCAAGATGGTGCCCAGATAGTGGAACTAGTGCTCCAAGTGTGTGCACACTCTGCCCCAGTTTAGCCCTAGCTCGCAGTCAGGCCAGTACAAAGTGCCGGTCTGTACTGCTCTATATAGTCGTGCAAGTCTGAAATATCAGTATGAATAATAATAATAATAATGTTTATTTATATTCTGTTTAATCTCAGGGAATCCAAGCAGATTACAGCCGTAAAATACAGTACAATTAAAAGATTAACAATTCCAAAAATCCCCCACCCTCCCCCCTCACATAAAAACATAATCAAGTCCTAAAAAGAGATTAAACTGAAAAGAGAGTTAAAACTTTAATATACAATGCACGAAAATGAAATAAAAATTTGAAGTGGAGTCCGAGTAGGGTACATAAAGATAAGAGATGGAAGATGAAAGGGAAAAGGAGGGTGGGGAGGCAGGTCAGCAAGGTTGTTCTAGTCTGGAAAGGCCTGCCGGAAGAAATGCATCTTAATAGCCTTCTTGGAGGTATCCAAGGTGGTAATCTGATGGATCTCGTCCAGCAGGTCGTTCCAGAGTCGAGGAGGAGCTGATGAAAAGGATCTCTGGGTCACTGCAGTAAGTCAAGTTCTCTTAGGTTGGAGCATATTCTTCCCAGTGGAATGAAGAGTGCAGGGTAGATTATATGGGAGAAGGTGCTCCTGCAAGAAGTCAGGACCGAAGCCATGTAGGGCTTTAGAGGTTAAAACCAACATCTTATTTCTTGCCTGGAAGCTAATAGGCAGCCAGTGAAGGGATTTTAAAACTGGTGTGATGTGGGTAGATCTAGGTGTGCCAGTAACCAACCTGGCAGCCATATTCTGTACCAGTTGAAGTTTCCAAACTTGACTCAAGAGTAGCCCATGTAGAGTGCATTACAAAAGTCGAGCCAAGAGGTTACCAGCACATGTACCATTGTTTCAAGGTCTCCCTGCTCCAGGAAGGAGCACAGCTGGCATATCAGCTGAAGCTGATAGTAAGTGCTCCTGACCGTCGCATCCACCTGAGCTATCAGTCTAGGAGCACCCCCAGACTGCAAACAGAGTCCTTCAGGGGAGGTGTGACCCCATCCAGAACTGGCTGGCATAACACCCTTCCCGGATTGGGGATTCCTATTACAAGCACCTCCGTTTTACCTGGATTAAACTTGAGTTTGTTTTCCCTCATCCAGTCCATTACCACATTAAGACAGGCATTCAGAGGAGATATGCCATCCTTAGTCACTGCGTCAGTCTGAGACATAGAGAAATATACTTGGGTGTCATCAGCATACTGATAACACCCTGCCCCACGTCTCTGGGTGATCTCACCCAGCAGCTTCATGTAAATGTTAAACAGTATTGAGGGACACGACCTAAGCTCCAGCTTGGTCAAATAACTGTCCCCAAACGACACCATCTGGAATCTACTCAAGAGGACCAGCAGGGTCACACTTCCCCTGTCGGTGCCCAGACAGAGATCATCGACTAAGGCGACCAAGGCTGTCTCAACTCCGTAGCCCAGCCTAAATCCAGTTTGAAATGGATCTAGAAAATCTGTTTCTTCCAAGATTGCTTGGAGTTGAATGGCAAATGCTCTCTCAGTTACCTTGCCTAAGAATGGTAACAATGAAACAGGTCTATAGTTGTTTCTGTCCAGGGGGTCAAGGGAAGGCTTCTTTAGAAGTGGTTTAACCACTGGCTCCTTAAGGCAGGGTGGGAGGTAGCCTTCCCTAAAAGATGCATTGGTTATGTTCTTCAATAGTAACCTGATGGTATCATTCCCCTAGACAGCCAACCAAGCCGGGCAAGGGTCGAGAGAGTAAGTCGTCTTTTTCACGCAACCAAGAAGCTTGTCCACATCCTCAGTACTGCCAAACTCAAATTGATCCAGAAAACAGTATAGGCAGAGACGCTGGATACCTCTCCTAACGACTCAGTTTTAAAGCCGGCATCCAAGTCGGCTCTTATCTGAGAGATTTTGTCTGTGAATAGGGTTGCCATAAGGCAGGACCTCCAAACTGGGACAAATGTAGGACAAATGTAGGGCCACATTTTCAAATGTAGGACATGTTTTAAAAATGGAGGACACATGAAAAAATTGATACTTTTTTTAAAATGTTAATATAAATGCATGTTTCTTAGGCATGCTCAAAATGGAGGACATTTTGGCATTATTCCTAGACAGAAGGCTGAAATGTACTTCTCTTTCTGGCCAAACACCCCCCCCCCCAATTCTACAAGAACATTTCCCACTCCCAAGCAGGCATAGCATTTGCAAGATCACAGGCAGACCCTTGTGCCATTGCAAACTACATTTCCCACTTCCAAGCAGGCATAGCATTTGCAAGATCACAGATAGTCCTTTGTGCCATTGCAAACTACATTTCCCACTTCCAAGCAGGCATAGCATTTGCAAGATCACAGGCAGCCCCTTGTGCCATTGAAAACTACATTTCCCACTCCCAAGCCTTCTTAGCAATTCCCCCCTTCCTCCTTTTCCTTGCCCCCTCCAACCCCCCCAACCCCCTCATCCCCTCTTTTTCCCAGGTATGTCTCAACTTAGGAGGGATTTATGGGACAGATCCAAAGCCTTTTTTCTATTCTAATGGGGGCAAAGCCTTGAGAAGCTCTGGACCCCTGAGAAGAAGAGGAGGGGGGCTTAGAGAGAGGAAGAAAGAGAAAAAGAAGATGAGGAGGGGGGAGAAAGGAAGAAAAAGGAGAGGAGGAAGAGGAGGGGAAGAGGAGGAGAAGAAAAAAAACGGAACAATAATAAGAAGAGAAGGAGGGGAAAGCAAAAGGGGGAAGCAGCAGCTCGCCTGAGTGTAAATTCCTCCCTGCTCGGATGTTGCCCAAATAAGGAAGCAGAGGGCTGGCCAATAGAGGCAGGGCAGTGCAGCAGACCCCGCCCCTGCTGGGTTCAGTCCTCCTGCTGCTGTTGCTCCAGGCATGCTTCACAGGCAGCACTCTATAGAAGGCAGGCAGCAGCCCTGGGAGCTCAGAGTTGGGCAGCCACCCGGGGTCGGGGGCGGGACGGGACTGGGCACGCCCCCCAGGGGGCGGGAAAGTCCCGCCCACCAGCGTGAAATGGCAAGCCTATCTGTGAAGTGATTATTAAACGAAGGATTCAGGGTGGGGGGTAATTGAGTTGTTTTTTGAAAGATGTCTTGTAGCACCTTTGAAACTACCTGTGCAAAGTAAGCTGTAGCATAAGCTTTCATTGACCCTTTGCATACAAGTACAGTGGTACCCCGGGTTACGAATTTAATTCGTTCCGCCGCCGCGTTCGTAACCCGAAATCCTTCGTAAGCCAAAAAAGCCATAGGCGCTAATAGCGAAAGCCGCGATTTCGTGCGAAAAAGCGCCGAAAAGCACCAAAAATTTTTCGTAACCCGAAATAACCTTCGTAACCCGGAACAGTTTTTTTCTATGGATTTTTTTCGTAACCCGGAAATTTCGTAAGGCGGCGCATTCGTATCCCGGGGTACCACTGTACTACTGCAGTGATAGTTGATAACTACTACAACAATGGCTTTGTGAAGAAAAGCCTGAGAGGCCTATCAAGACCTACAAACAAATGGCAGTTCCAGTAACACTTTGGGAGCAATCCCAAACAAACTGAAAGAACATCTGAATGCTATTGCTATAGACAAGATCACACCAGGACAATTTAAAAAATGATACTACTTGGAATGTGCCAAATTATCTGATAATAACACACTGATTCCTAGATGCTTGGATAGAATCCAAACCAATGATGGCCCAAAACTCCTGTCAGTGACATCTGGTAAGACTGTGGGTAGTTCAAGTCACCACTCAGCATCCTGGGATAGTTTTTTTATTCAACTTCAATCCTTAAGATATCCAGCATGAAAGTGCTGTGTTCTGTCTGAGATAGACACAATGATTCCTTTGATATTCCCTTGCAGCCAGAAAACCACATCTGGTTCCATAGAAGACTGGTTATTCTCTAAAAATCATTGGTTAGTCCCTTGATATAATTCTGGAGGCTGATCACTTGTCATTCTAAAGACAGGCATTTTGCACCTCTGTCCTACTACAGGAAACACTGCATTTTCATTATCCATGGTACATACTGTGACCTTCTTCAGACATAGGATCCAGTCTTTTACAGTGTCAAGTTAATCCAATCCACTGAGTTCAGCGAGATTTAAGTAGCCTGTTGATAAGCAAGAAATATAGCCTACTCCCTTCACAGTTAGAGCATCCAAACAGTTTACAGGTTGACAAAGTTTGGCAAAATGAGGCTAGTCATTATGCAATTAATTCAGTCTTTCACACAACTGTTTTCACTTTACTTTCCTCTACGGATTTTCACAGGGGATGATCCTTTGTGCACCCAGCAAGATTAACATGTTCAGGGTTTATTGTTTTTAAAGCAAAAGATTAAATTCAGAATAAAATAAGAAATGAATCTGTAATTAAATTGTATGTTCTAGTATTGTAAATTTTCAATTTCTTAAACATGCCAGACATTCTGGTAGCTACAATGGGTCTCATTTTTTTTTAAAATAAATGCATAAAATCCTTTTTTCAGTTGTTTTGTCAGATTTGATTTTGAAAAATGGCATGGAGACACTGAGACTACAGACCCATAAGGCTTGTACTATATGTCTGTCAGCATATTTGATTTTTTTTTTGTTAGAGAAGGATTGTAAAAGGTTATTGTAATAGAAGAATATATTAAGCCCTGCATTGTAATAGAGTCACAACTTATTGTTAACAAAGAAACAAGGGGTTTGACAGACCGCTCTTAAGGGGCGGCCTGCAGCCGTCCCTTTTAGTGCCAGATTGGGGCCACAGCAACTACATGCCTGATTTTGTCTTTCCACAACACAAAAAGGAGCCACAAAAAGCAGCTCCTTTTTGCACCCTGGAAAGGGTGCTATAGCCGCTGGCACATGGCTTTTCCACACTCCTTTGGTGCTGTGGCATGTAGATGATGCGTCAGAGGAGCACCGTGACGCTGTGCGCCGTGTAGTGCAGCATGCAGCATCATGCCGGCCTGGGGGCAGAGTCAGGGCATGTGTCATGTGGACACAACACCCTGACTCCACCCCCCAGGCCAGCCTTATTGGCCGGTCTGTACAGATCCTAAATTTTGTTGGTGTTTGTTCATTCATTACATTTTGAACAATATACTAGGCAGTAAACAGAGAAAACATTCTCTTCATAGGTTTATAGAAGACTGGGCAATGCAAACATGCCAAACAAAAAACAAGATTTTTTGGGAAAATTCCATTTTTCTTTTCAGTTTTTAAAAAAGTTTTGAGATCTTTACTAGGTAAGTGTATCAAGTCAAAACTCAAAGTCAAGTGCATATATGAATCTGTCTTTCTATGGTATCCAGCTATGATATTTCTCTATTTTCATACCGTGACATCTTTCAGCAATACATTTAAGGCATGTTTCCATTAATGACTAAATGAAAATGAATGGTTCTTGCAGTGCCACTAATACTTGTTGTGTGCCTTCAAGTCATTTCTAACTTAATACAGCACTATGGTGAACCTATCACAATGTTTTCTAGACAAGATTTGTTGAGAAGGAGGTTGCTGACATCTTTCTCTGAGGCTGAGAGAGTGTGACTTCCCAAGATTACCCAGTGGGTTTCTGCCCTCAAGCAGCAATTTGAACCCTGGTCTACCAGAATCCTAGTCCAACACTGAAACCAATATATGACACTGGCTCTATAATATTTCTAAAAAGAGAGAAAATTTCAGTTTCCAAAACATGTGGTCAGCCTATTTTTTTTTTTTAATGAAGAAGATATGTAGGATCAAAGTGGGAGCCATTTAAAGACATGCAAGCAGATATTGTGGGAGTGGTGGAAGAAAAAGTCACATAGGAATGCTGGTCAAAAGGCTTGCACTAAATATCCAAACTGATTTTTCTTATTGCAGACCAAACAACAATATATTTTGTAGGCAATCACTCTGTATCACAGGTACTGAACTAGTATCCAACCTATAGTATGAATCAAACTGACAAAAATAATTAAATAAATGTGCTTTTTTTTACCTTGAACTGGATAGTCCCCATTAAAAGCAAACCCACTGATCCAGTTGTTAAGTTTATTGTTGTTGCATGTCTCCAAGTCATTTTTGATTTATGGCAACCCTAAGACAAACCTATCATGGGGTTCTCTTGGAGGTTTCTTCAGAGGGGGTTTGCCACTGACATCCTCTGAAGCAAAGAGAGTGTATTGTTAAGTCAAAATGGAGCTAAACTGCAGTGATTCGGTGGATTTGCTCTAGCTGTGAGTAACAATAGGATTTTGGCTATTTGTGAAGCAAATTAATTTGCTAAATACGGCTAGAAATCATGGCCAGCAATATATAACCTTTATTTTTTCTATTATTTTATTTTCTTGTATCTCCCAATATAGGGACTTAAACAGAGGATGAGAGAGTACTTTATCAATGAGCAATGCATATGTACCTTTTTGTGGGGAACGCTTTGAGTGGGTAGAGGTCTGAAGAGCATAGATCTGAACTTGCCAAATGAATTTTAAACTTTTGTTTCCTTTACAGTTTCTCGTAAGATGCTGCAAAGGTTTCATAAGGAGGATGTCTACTTCACCTGCTGTTCTTTGGCTGATAGTTCAAACATGCATATTTACAGCTGAACTTTGTAAGACAATCAGCTAAATACACAAACCATTGAAGCTACCAAGAGGCTTTATATCCTTCAGCAATGCCAATCATTTGGGAAATGGGTAAAGCCCACTATGCACATGCACAGAAGTCATCTGACAACTCCACTGGAATCCCAAACAGTGTTTGGAGTTTTTGTTTATTTCCCACTTGACACAGTGGGAGTTTTTGTTGATATCTCCAAAAGGCAATTTCTGCATACTCCAAAGTCATTCTGCTACTATTGTTCCCTTATTATCACTGCAAACAATACTGTTCAAGCTGAAATAGCAGCAAAACAAAATGAAAGCTGAATAAATTTCATAGGAAGGGGCTGCTTGCATTCAAAATTAAATGATTAGCTGACCAATATTTATTTCCTTTTTCAGCAGGAATTCATTATGATCATGACTATCTTTTTACTTTTTTCATCTCAGTATATTCAGGCAAATATTAAGCTTCCCTTCATTTTGCAACTAATTAAGTTTAATGACAGCTCCAGCTGCTGATTCTGCTATTTAAGACTGAATGCCTAAGACAAAAATTAAGTTCAACACTATCTTTATATCTAATTATCTAGAAATGGCCATGAACCTTAAGCAGACAAGCATAAATATCTAAACTCAAAATCTAAATCTGAAATATAGAAGATGTATCTAATATAAGAAGGTATAATATACAGGAGGTATTTATATCCTGTTTTCCTGCTGCAGAACAATATCCAAACTGGCTCACTATTCACATGCTAAAACAACATAATCCATAAAATATGAAGACAGCACAATGAGTGTATGTGTAAAGAAGGCACAGTACAGCTAAATCAAACCCTTACTAAAATTATTCTAGAAATGAAATGTCATCATGGAGAAGGCAACAAGAATCTCCTGGTATTCAGCATCTGACCACTATTTGCAGAGAACACTTCTGACAGAAATAGATCATAGAGATTACACACACCACACACAGTGACCTGTGTGAATGGGAAATCTGTGAGATATAGCTACAAAATGC
This sequence comes from Sceloporus undulatus, assembly GCF_019175285.1. Lineage (NCBI taxonomy): Eukaryota > Metazoa > Chordata > Lepidosauria > Squamata > Phrynosomatidae > Sceloporus > Sceloporus undulatus. Next base: position 219,926,142 of record NC_056522.1, read on the forward strand.
TGAGATTTCACATATTATTATTTTCATTATCATCATTATACTTATTTGTATCCCGCCTTTTTCCCAGAGTGGAACTCCAAGTGGCTTACAATGATTAAAAACATTGTTAAAAATCCACAAAATACAAAAGTTAAAACACAATTGGAAAAACCAGGGTAAAACATGCAGCAAACCTTAGTTTGGTGTTAAGGTTATATGCAAGGAAGCATGTCCAATTACAACTCTGCTTAATAGGGTATTTATATCCTTCATGTGTATTCTACATTATGCTTTACGTCTACATATAAGCAACTTTGGGCAAAATACTTAGGACATGTAATATTAAAACACATTGCCTCATACTTTTCTAGGGCAGCTCAATACTGTGTTTATTTCAGATTTACTCCCAAGTAAGTATGCAAAGAATTACAGCTTTAAGCTTAGGCTTAGTGGGATCCGTGACAGAATAAATGCAGTTAATATTGCATTTTCAATGTCATTATATTATAAGGTTAGTTTCCTAAAACAGAGAGGCGGCAAGAAAACTTTGAACATTTTTTCTTTGCCTATAACTAGGTGCAACCATTTATGGATCATAATCAAGTACTTGGTTTGAAAGCTAGATTCTTCAGAAATTAACTAGAACTTGGCCTATGATAACTTCGAGCCTTGAACCAGGTTGTTTGTGGGGGTGGGACTCCCAGTCTCACATCTGCTGTGTTTCTCCAAATCCCACCTATCTTTCAATCCAATGTTTTGATTGAAATCTAGTTATGAGTCAGGTCTGTTTTCCCCTTCCCAAATGAAAATTTGCATGCTTTTTTTTTTACATGTTAGCATTGATGCAATGCAGGAATGGAACTCATCCAGCCAGATGCTGCTGAACTGCAACTCCCATCATTCACCACCACAGGCTATGGCTAGCAGTGTCTGGATGGAGGGTCACATGACTCCCAGCTCTGATACAATATAAGAATTTATCTATGCTCTTTCCCTAATATTTGCAGTTTTGTTCATATTTTCCCCATTCACTAAATCTTATTTTGCCTTTAGTATTGTTCCAGGATCCCCCGTAGATAACAAAATCCGTGGGTGCTCAAGTCCCATTAAATACAATGGCACAGCAAAATGGTGTCCCTTATATAAAATGGCAAATCAAGGTTTGCCACTTGAAATTTATACTGTTTTTTGAACATTTTCAAGCTGTGGATGCCTGAATCTGTGGATTAAAAAACAGTAGATAAGGAGGGCTGGCTATATTATTCAAATGTGCACACTTTTAGCTATTCAATAATTTGTAAGTGTATCTATGACTTTGTGTATGCAGTGCATACCACAGTTTCTTAGACATCAGAAGAAGTCTCAGGAGGTGGAAAATGGACGATTTTGGTGAAAATCCTGCAGTCACCAAAATACTGTTCCAACCCTCTCCCAAAGTAAACAGGTCTTATTCTTCTTCTTCAGCACACATCTTGCTCTCCCCTCCCCAAAATATTGAATCCATATGCAAAGATTGCCCAGGAGAGAGTTACAAAGTAAAGCAACTGTCTTTCAACATAAGGTCCACAAATCAAGTCCATGGGAACATTCCACTCCCACAGTCGACTGGCACAGAAAAGGATCTTCTGCATGGAGGGCTGGGAGATTTTCTCTGGAAAATGAACATGACTGAAACTGAACATTTAGAAAAACCATATATGACATGTGATTACATTTTTATTTCCCGCTCTAGAGGGCTAAAAAATAGCAGTTTCTGAGCTCGTTTTCCACATACCTCTCTTCCAAGGCCAGATACACTGTATTTAATTTTATCATTCTGCACCTCTCTTTAAAACAAATAGTAGTCTCAAGCCATAAAATCCAGATCCAAAGACTTAGACAATCATTGTGTTACACTGCATATTTTACACTTCCACTTCTTTAGAACGATGACTCTCATTTAATGTTTTAAAACCCAGATTTACTGTCCAACATTCACAGCATGCTATTGATCTTGACTCCTGTTTAGTACACAGAAACCTGTTTTTGAAAGGAAATGTAGTCTGAACGAAAGCGGGTGGTTTTTCTGTTACAGAAAGCAGTAAAGAAAATAAGAACTCTAAGAATAAAATCCAAGCAATGCATCAGTCAATATGCTTCTACTTTATTATCAGTTTTCAAGGAAAAGGAACCCAAGAGCTTTTAAAAAATTAACAACTATGAAACAGCTGACCAGTATGAGGTCCCAATAGCTTCATGAACTGCCTATTTTAATATTCAGATGCCTCAAGCTGTTCCTACTAGGTGAATACGCTATTATTTTCAGCCAAGCAGGGTTTGAAATCATTGATTTTTTATTTTTGTAAAAAAAATGTCATGCCCGAGTACCATTTTCCCAAGGGCTCACTTAGACAATCATTGTATTACACTGCATATTTTACACTTCCACTTCTTTAGAACCATGACTCTCATTGAATGTTTTAAATAAGTTACAAAGCTCTTGTAAAGGAGAAAGGAGGTCAGACAGGAGAGGGTTGCATTTAGCTGCCTCATGTTTGCATGAGTACTCATGGGTGAACTCCACTGAGTTCATTGGAGATTACTGCTAAAGAACCACACATCATGCCACAGCCATCTCCAAGCAAGCATACATAGTCAGTCTGTAATCCCAAAGACACTTACTTGGAGTTACGGCATTCTTAGAAGAACTGCACTACGAATTTCGGTATGCCTGTGCAGAAAGGACTGGGACTATTATGTGCCTGCATGCACACACATATAAGAACCATCTCTGCAAGCTTTCCACAACATGGTAAGTGTTTAGTTGTATTGTATTATAACCTCCACCATCTTCAACTCTAGGATAGGGTGAATACTACTCATGGGGTTTAAGCAGGGCATGCAAAGGTTTTTAAAAGTGTCCAAAATGTACAATGCCATGTTTCAAAAAACAATATCACAGTCTAAGGCTGGACTCCTGACTAAAGTACACCCAGCCAATGAATTGTAAGTCAACACATAGATGAATCTCATTGACTCCGTGGGTCTAGTTTAGGTAGGACTAGCAACAGAATTCAGGTCCAAGTTTGTGTGTTCTCCATGGTGACCTTTATTTACAAACAGGATCTCCATTTTACTACTTGCCACTGAAAGCCAAGGAAGAATGATTTCCAAAACCAGAATGGAACACATCATATTTTGAAGGTGACATGAAAAGAAGCATCATTCACATGGTTAATCATGTCTTAAAAAGATGACTAGTATAGATCAAGCATTACAGTGTGAATCCAGGTCCTCCTCCCTCAGCTGGAAATTCTGGCTATAGAAATCCCATTCACCTGGAGGCTGACTCTGTTTCCACCAAAGAGGGGGGGAAACACTTTAAATATGCTCAAAGGCATTTTGACACACAACAGCCTTAGACAGAACAGCACTGTCAAAAACAAACTCCATGGATGATTCTTCATATCAAATCCAGGATAGGCAGAGAGAGAGAGAGAATAGTTCTGAACAATTCCTAATTATCTGTGGAGTTTATCACAAGAAGGAGATCAGGAGTTGATCCAGTGAACATCCCTGAAAAATCATGTAATGACGCAAACCAATTTCACAGGACATCACACAAAACCCGCCATTAAAGTGGTGGCAAAGAAGCATTAAAATGCATCTTTTTACTTTTGGAATTTCAGTCATGATGCATTTCTGATATCACCTTATTTGCCCAATTGCATGTGATAAACACTTGCGCAATTATTCACCGCTTTTGCTGTGTTTTCAGGATGCTTTAAATGTGCTTTAATCTCTCTTTAATGCCGAAATTAGCCCCCACGTGATAAACCCTGTGCCTTTTTGTTGTTGTTGTTGCTGTTGTTGTTGTGTGCCTTGGCAACCCCTAAAGCCAACCCATCATAGGGTTTTCTCAGCAAGCTTCCCCGGAGGGGGTTTGCCTGGCCTTCCATTGGGAGAGGGTGGCTCGCCCAAGGTCACCCAGGGGGTTTGAACCCCGGTCTCTTCCACCTCCTAGACTAGCCTTATTATCACACAAGACGTCCGGGTCTTTTTCTTAGCCCTCCTTTACCAAGGAAGGAGGCGCTGGAGGGCTCTTCCTGAGGATACACCTGAAGCCAGAAGCTCTCCCTGGGGGGGGGGGGGGGGGGGGGGACCCCCCCCCCCCAAAAAAACCCCGGAGAATGAACCCTGCGGGGTGCCCCCCCCCCACACACACACACAACACACACACACACTCACAAACACACACACGCCGGGTCTTGAGCTGAGCCAAAGCCAAGGAGGCAGACAGAGAGTCACTAAGGGAAACAGCAGCAAGGCAAACCCTGGCTGGGCTTCTTGCTCTCCAGCCGGAGGTAGTCGGGAAGGAGCAGGAGGGCGAGGCGACAAGAGTGCCTCCTGCCCGGCCCCTTCCTCGCCCCGGAGGAAGCCCCTCCAGAGGAGAGCAGCATTGGGAACACAGAGGGACTGGGAGGCGGGCTGCCTCCTCCTCCTCCTCCTCCAGGACCCGTCCTCCATTTCCACCTTCTCTATCTAAGAGGAATCCCCAAAGGTCCTCCATTTTGAGCAGGATTAGGAAGCACACAGTCCTACCTTTTCTAGGAGGGTTTCGAGCTTTGGGGTTTCCTCGGCCGTGTCCTCCTCCTCCTCCTCCTCCTCCTCCATGGAGCCCCCCCCCCCGCCGACGGGGCCAAAGGGAGGCCTGGAGCCTGGAGGGGGTGGAAGGGCAAAGGGAAGAGGGAAGAGGGCAAGGGCGCCTTCCTTTGGGGCCCGGTCTTTCCCCCAAGGTGGCCCTTGGCGCCACAAAGATCTCCCCACACAACACACACACACTCTCCCTCACACAAACAGGCGTCCAAAGCAAGAGAGGGACGCCGCAGCCTCCCGCCTCTTCCCTTTGGCTGAGGAAACCCTTCAGAAGAAAGTTGTCGCCAGTTCCCTCCACAAAAGGCCACCCCACAAGAAAACAGCGGCGGCAGCAGCAGCCCAAAGCAGGACCTTCCTCCTGCTCCAGCCCAGGGCAGAGCAGCCCCTCTCTTCCTCTCCCCCCACTCTGCCTCCCCCCATTGATTGTTGTTGTTATCATGATGACTACTAAAGCACAGCCCCCCTTCAAGGCTCACCTGCGGAGAAAATCAAAACAAGAAGAACCCTCGCAGCAGAAGCAGCTTCGCAAAGGGCTCCTTTCTTGGCACGGCGTCGCCTCAGCTGCAACACCCACAGGGCTCTCCACCAAAGCCTCCGTTTAAAGCAGCAGCAGCAGCAGCAGGAGGAGGAGGGTCAGGCTTCCCAGGGGCAGCCCCCCGCCGTCAAAGGCGGCTTCTTCTCCATCTCTCCCCCTCGCCTTCCCCCGCCAGAGTCCCCCTCCTCCTTCAGCCGGGGAGGGAGAGGGCGCGCGCCAAAAGGAGCCCTGTCTGCCTCGCGCGCCCTGCTCCAGCAGCACAGCGCCAGGAGGAGGAGGAGGAGGAGGAGGGGTGATGGAGAAGATGAAGGCCAGCGCTGATAGGCAGGCCAAGGGAAGGTCACGCCCCTCTCCCCTTTGGCCCCTCCTCCTCCTCGCTCCACTCAGCCTCCTGGAGGTCTGGCTGGAGGCTTTACGTAACCTAGTACTCAGCCTCCTCCTCCTCCTTCTCCAGAGCAGGAGAGGGAGAGGGAGCAGGGAATAGGTGAGGCTCCTCCCGCGCCGCCAAGCAGCCCAGGCAGGGAGGCAAGGAGGGAGGGAGGGAGGGATGAGAGCCTTCTGCCTCGGCCTGGGCTCTTAGCGCAACCAGCCCGCCCTCCTTGGCCTCTTTGGGGGAGCCTTGGACAGCAGAGAGGCCAGGCTAGGTCCTCCTCCCCGTTCTCCTGGACCTTTTGCCCTCCCTTTCCGCCTTCTGTCCAGGAGGGAGACCACAATGCTCTTCATTTTGAGCAAGACCAGAGGTCCTTCTCCTTTTCCCAAGACCTCTCCTCCATTTCCACCTTCTCTCCAGGAGGAAACCCAAAATGTCCTCCCATTTGAGCATGACCACAGGTTCCCCCTCCTTTTTCCAGGACCTCCATTTCCACCTTCTCTCCAGGAGGAAGCCCAAAAATTCCTCTGTTTTGAACATGGCCAGAGAACCTCCTCCTTTTTCCAGGGTCTGTCCTCCATTTCCACCTTCAGTCCAGGAGGAATTCCAAAATGTCCCTTTGGAGCATGGTGAAGTAGGATGGATTATGACCCCCCCCCCGTCACCCTGGCGTTGAAGCAATCACTGGTTTTGCCTGGTGAGAAAGAAGGTGGAGGAGGAAAAGAGAAGGGGGGAAGGGGGAGTGGAGGGTGACTTCACTAAAAAGGAGGGTAAGGCATCACAAATGGAGGACCTTCAAGAAAAATGGAGGACATGACCCAATAAAGAGCTAAAAGCCCTCATAGAAATGTGAATCCGTGCTTCTTAGTCTTGCTCAAAATGGAGGACATTTTGGAATTCTGGACAGAAGGTTAAAATATAGGACACGTCCTGCGGATGAAGGACATCTGATCATCCTGCCAAGCTGTTTCTTCTGTGCCCACTTGAAAGGAAAATTCATAGAAAGCAGTGGGGGCTTGCTTCCTTAGTGGCCCTGGGGATCTGTGAGGGTGGCTGCGAGAATCCCAGTAAGACACATTTGCAGTTTAGTTTTTTCTAACCTGAGGGCCAGCATGATGTAGTGCATAGAATGTTGAACTAGACCAGGGTTCGAATCCCAGTTCAGCCCAAGTCACACTCTCTTAGACTCAGGGGATGGCAGTGGCAAACCCCCTCTGAAGAAACTTGCCAAGAAGTCAGAAATGACTTGAAGGCACACAGCAACTATTTTCTTACCTGGTCCAAATGCAGAAATATTCATCTGCATGGTATGAATGACTCTGACTTTTTCTTCCCTCTTCCCCTTCCCTCATGGTTTTTTTATGGGGTGGAGGGGGAGCTTTGGATCACAGCTTATAGTATTGTTGTCCAGTGAAGGGAAATTGTAAATAGAAGTGAAATCCCAGACATACTTGCTATGCAAACTTATCTGCCTGTTTACCCAACACTCAGTGGGATCTGTTGTCATATATTCCAGCATTAACAGGAAGTTACTTCAGAGTTAAAACTGGAAGTATTATTATAGTATTTATTTGCACTATTTGTATCGAGGTTTTGGAACACATTCTGAAAATGGCTCAACACATTCCTAAAACACAAGTGTTCCATTACAAAGCATTTCAGTCTCCCTATCTGCCCTTCAGGTGTTTGCCCTTCAGCCTGGTCTGGTGGGATGGCTCCCAAATCAGGAAATTCACCTTCTAACCCAGGGGTAGGCAACCTTTTTGAGCCGGGGGCCGGGTTGCTGTCCCTCAGATAACTGGGGGGCCGAAACCAAAAAATAAATAATTAAAAAAATTTTTTTTTAATTAAATATATAAATAAACCAGGACAAATGTAGGACAAAATTTTCAAATGGAAGACACTTTTTTAAAAAAAATGGAGGACACACAAAAAAAATTGCTGATTTTTAAAAAAATGTTAATATAAATGCATGTTTCTGAGGCTTCTATAGACAATTGCCACCCAAAGCCCCGGTGGCAATCGGCAGCAGGACCGGGCCAGGGGCCGGTCCCAAGGCCTTGTTGGGCCGCATCCGGCCCGCGGGCCGCAGGTTGCCTATCCCTGTTCTAACCCAAGCTTTAAAAGAGCTGTCCAGGGTACTGGAATCTATCCTTAAATAGGTTCGGCACATTGGACAGTTCCAACACTGCAAAACCTGGAGTGGATTCACTGGCCCACTAATGCAGGAGATAACACCATGATGGCGAACCTATGGCACGCATGCCAGAGATGGCACACAACGCCATTTCCCTCCTCCTTCCCCACCCTCCCCGGCCTAGAGTTGCTGGAGGCAGCTGAACGCAGGGGATGGCATGGGGGAAGGATGAGGAAGAGATGCGCACCTCTTCCTTCTCCTTCCTGACCCTCCCCGGCCTGGAGTTGCCTCTCCACCCCCCAACCCCGGGGCTTCAGCTGTCTCTGGAGGGGCTGCTGAAAGCCCAGGAGGGCAGGGGGAAGAAGCCCAGCCCCAGAGGGCAGAAGTCTTGACCCCCAAGGATGGAATTCCTGCCCCCGGCACCGGGTAACACCTGGTACCGGGTGAACTTTTAGTTTGGGCATTCAACCCCTAAAAGGTTTGCCATCTGTGAGATAACAGCTATAACTGATCTCAGTTGTTAGCATAACGAATTCTGGGCACTACGATTCAAGAAGGATATTGACAAGCTGAAGGTGTCCAAAGAAGAGAGACCAAAATAGTAAAAGATCTGGAAACCATGACCTATGAGGAGTGGCTTAGGGAGATGGGTATATTTAGCCTGGACAAGAGAAGGTTAAGAGGTGACATGACAGACATGTTTAAATATCTGAAGGGATGTCATACTGAACATGAAGCAAGTTTGTTTTCTGCATCTCCAGAGACTAGGATCCTGAGCAATGGGTTCAAACTACAAGAAAAGGGATTCTATCTAAACACTAGGAAGAACTTCTTGACAATAAGATCTCAGTGTGTGCCTCAGAGAATGGTGGAGTCTCCTTGTTTCGAGGTGTTTTTTTAAAGAGGCTGGGTGGCCATCTTTTGGGAGCGCTGTATTCCTGCATGAAGGGTTGGACTGGACGGCCCTGGTGGTCTCTTCTAGCTCTGTGATTCTGTGAGTTTAATGGCTGGGGTGGTGGGAATTATATCCAAACAACATCTACAGGATACCAGGTTGGGGAAAGCAAGTTGGCTCTTTACACAATATGAAACAGAGTGTTTTACAAAATGTCTTTCATACAATTGCCTAAAATGGATGTTATTTTGGTACATGGCTAGAACAGGGCATTCCTCCTGTTCTACAGAGGAGGGGGGAAATTCTTCTTCACTAATTTCCACTCTGAGGTGTATGTGTCATCTAGAAAGAGAAGAAAGAAATTATTGCTTTCATTCATAACTGCTGGTTTTGTGTGTGTGTGTGTGTGTGTGTGTGTGTGTGTGTGTGTATATATATATATATATATATATGCAAATATAAGCAATTGCTTAATTGATTAAATTCTTAATGATTAATCTACCAAATTTAACTGGATGACAGCAATAGTAAATAGGCTGCATGACAAGACGC
>NC_056522.1:219935254-219938749 GCF_019175285.1 Sceloporus undulatus
AGTCTACCATCTCAGAGGGCAAAATGAAGACATTCTTTAGACTGAATCATGTTTACTAGCACAATTTGGCAGGGGTAGTGGTGGTGATATATAACCACTATATATTGTAGGGAAATGGATAGGGTAATGAAGAAGGAATGTTTCCAGATTTGGGGGGGGGGGAAACCCCCTGTATCAGTAGCTGTAGCTAAGGTACTATGTAGCTGTTGTATCCATTTTCTGCCTAATGGATTTTGCACTGTATGAAAGACAGAAAGATGCAGGAAAACAAGGGAAGATTATGCATGGGGGATGAGTTCTGAAGTCCCCATAAAATCAGTGAATAACACAGGATGGCGATGTGATAAAAGTCTCATATGAGATGTAGGATTTTTGGAAGATTTTTTTCTTTGATTTTGGGCTGGAAGGTTCAGACACAAGTAGTCACAAGTACAAGTACGTGATAGGTAGTTAAGGTTATAAGGCCTACACAAAGGCTAATAAATGCCTTACTTATATGATAAGATGGTTGCTATGCTTGCTATAAAATTCAATTTTTATATAAAATGGCAGAGAGGGACTCTGGGGCACTCTGAGTCAGACCAAAAGATAAACTGAAATAATGAAATATAACTTTATGTACAGTAACTGGTCCCATTGTTGTTGTTAATGGGTGACCCTATGAATGATTTTTAAGCAATCCTGTGCTTAAAAATAAGTGCCACAGAATGTGGTAAAGATTATTCCCAAGTAAGCATCCCTAGTATTCTAGTTGAAATAGGAGAGTTCTGTTGAGAACTGAGACCTCTATAGCAGCAATAGGCAGGGAGAGGTGGTACAGAACATACACATCACTCAAGCCACTTCTTACTTACATCAAAATTTCTTGAAAGGTGCTCCATTTTAGGTACAATTGCCACAAACACCACAATATGTATAGATAACATACTCCAGCAAGATATTGAAGATTATAGCCATGTTTGTCTGTAGAATTAGTATGTAGAGAGATCTTGTAGCACCTTTGAGACGAACTGTAAGAAAGACATTCCATTTGAAGAAGCATTTGCATCTGAGGAAGTAGATTTTTGTCTATGAAAGCTCATGCTGCCAGTTTCTTTCTTTCAGTTAGCCTCACAGATGCTACAAGATCTCTCTGCATCCAACAAGATATGTTCACATTATATCATGTCGATACAAATCCTTGATTTAGATTGTGCCCATAATTATATCTTAATATGAATGCACAACCTCTGTTTCAGTGTGGCATGTTAGTAATTTCATTAAAGTTACTATTGCAATCTAAATGATGGGTTGGATAGGATTTAAATTGCAGAAAGTGTCTCACCAAAACTTCAATCTAAGATGATGTTTTAGCAAGATTTGCCCTGACATTGATTTCAATGAGCAGTTATTCTGGATTAACTGGAAATATTAGTTTAATTAATTTCATTTATTCATTTGTTTGTAATTCTTATACCCTACCCTTCCTTCATAATAGAAGAACAGAGTAGTTTACAAATACAAACATAATCAAAAGTATTAAAACAATATTACTGCAATAAATCAGTTAAAACATGATACTAGAAAGCTAACAGAAGCAGAAGAAAGAACCAAAGACAAATGTTTGAGCAAACAAAGACTATAACTTTCATTTGAAAATGCTCACAGTGGGGGCTCATTGGAGGCATCCACAAGGTCAAAATACTTGGATAGATATTAGAAGAATTATTAACAACTCTTTAATTTCAGGTAAGTATGTCAGAAATAATATATAGATTTTTTCGTACCACTTCAGCTAAGGTCACCTTGTCAACAGAATAAAAAAATCAAAGACATATTTCTTCAGTTATTTCTTTTTTAGTATTTCCTGAAAACACCACATTCTGTTTATTCATTTTATTACATCTTTAAAGCTGGAGAACTACAGGTAATCCAGGCTTAGGCATCAGCTATAAACCTTACAACTTGTGATTTTTATATTTAAACACCACTGCTGCTTGTTATTTCTGTGTAGGTCATAGAAAAATGATTTTCTGGACGGATAACATGCTACTTCTGTGATCAGGTAGGGATATGTTAGTGTTTATGAACTGATAACTTTGACAAGTTACCCCCTTTCCCCCCGTCACATACACACTCTCTCTAGAAGGTTGAAGTAACCTTGCATTCAAATATTTTAATGAATTATAGTTCCCTTGTGTCCCTCACACAAATCTTAGTGCCTTTTAAAAAAAGGATAGACAAGACACTCAGTCCACTGTTCTAATATTGTGGCTGTGTGCAATGATAAACTATGTATTTTTGGCAGTACTCCAGCTCCTTGAAGACTACAGATTTTTCAAGACTCTCAGAGAATACTATCTAGTTCATGTGATTTATCACAGCATAATATCTTAGCTATTTTCTTGGGCTCTTCAGCACTGGATGCCTCACCTTTATAGCCTCAGAAGAGTAAATCCAGTGTGTGGAGGGGAACGGGGAGGGAGGTAAATGGTAAAAATGTAAGGTCACATTAGAAGATGTTGCATTTCAGTATTGACCAACTTTCTCCTTTCCATGTCTCTGAGACATAGCCTCTCATTTCTGAAGTGTTCCCACTGTTTTATGGGGCAGGTTTTTAAATGTTTGTTTCCATGTTAGGGCATAAGTACACTTATGGTCAAAGTATTCTTAGGGCCCATTCACACTACAAAAAAAATCGGTTCTCAAACCGATTCAATCACGTGAAGTTCATACTCATCCCAAATCTCACACAAGCGAATCCGAGGCTTGCACACCCATTCCGTGGTAAATGGCCCCTATCGCGATGTTTTTGAAATCGGCGCAAATACCGTTTCTTTTGGAAAACCCCGGGGTCCTGGAAATGAGAACTTGGCACCGATCACAATCGAGGCAAATTGAGGGAGGGATTTAGGTCAGAGGGTGGGCAAAGGGCAAGGCATTTCCTCCCCTCATCGGAGGGGAAGGGGAGGAGGAAAGAGCCCTGGGAAGAAGGGAGCAAGGGAAGGCATTCTTTAGGAGCCTCTTTTCCCTGCATCCTCTGCCCAAAGCCCTCGGTCGCTGGGCATTCCTTCCCTTGCAAGAGGAAAAACTTCAGGTCACGAATGGAGCTCACGTCAGGCAAACCCCCCCCCCCTTTTCAAATTCAAACAATTTTTTTTTGAGCAAATATGTGCATTGTTTGTATTCCAGAGGCAGATAGAGCCGGGCTTGCACTTTATATCCTTGGATCTCCTTGCTTTCTGCAGAGGGGGAAGCTACAAATGTTGCAAACAATCAATGTTACATTTTTAACAATTTTTTTTGAGCAAATATGCGCATGATTTGTCTTCTTGAGCAGATACAGCAAGGGAAGCAAAGGGAAAGCTAATGTTGCTTTTAAAAGCATAAAAAAAATGCATGGCAATCCCATCCTTTGCCTGGGACAGGGGCAGATCTGACCCAAAAGCCCACAGGTTTATAAAAAAAAAGAGAGAGAGAGAGGCATCTCTCTCCCTGCTTCAGCCGCTGAAACCC